>NC_140234.1:30930528-30938028 GCF_949987555.1 Borostomias antarcticus
AGGTGTATTGCTCTGCACCCAAGGTGGTGCCATGTCCCGTGAAGTTGTTTGGATCAGTGGAACCAATCTGAGCGGTTCTCCAGAAAGCTGCTTTGGAGCGATGCATTACATTGACATGACATTAGTAATTTAGCTGATACTTTTATCCAAAGCCACTTACAATAATTGCATTTAATGTAGGAAAAGCCAATGTACTGCTACTTGCCAGAACTCACAAGTGTATCTCCTTTCTAAAACAAGTGACTTAGAGCATAATGTAGTGCTGAAGGCAAAGTGCAAGAGTAGCAAACTAAAAATACAATAAGTGCTTAAGAGGGAGGGGTGTAGGGCTTCACCATGGCCTGGATGTAGGTGGGAGCTCTTCCTTTCATTGCCCTGTAGGCTAGTACCAGAGTTTTAAACTGGATGCGAGCCGCTACAGGGAGCCAGTGTAGGGAACGGAGAAGGGAGGTTGTGTGGGAGAACTTGGGGTGGTTGAATACCAGGCGAGCAGCATCTTTCTGGACCAGGGTTCCAGGGTTTCATGGCTGACGCCGGGGCCCCAGCAAGGAGTTGCAGTAGTCCAGGTGGAAGATGACAAGGACCTGAATGAGCACCTGTACCGTTTCGAAGAAATCGGAAGAAACTATGGCTGTCAACTGAGCTCAGAAATTGTATATTGTATGACTTTCTCTCTTAAATATGTTTCCGAAAATCAAATATATATTTGATTATTGGTATTATATAATTTTGCCTAGAAAATGAACGGGATCCAGTTTCAAACAGCCCTGTGTGTTAACTATATTTCACGTATTCCCTCTTTTTCAGGGGCGAATCTCTCACATCTCACCTCTAACCCTTCTGCTGGCAGACCATTCAAATAACTGGAGACGGCGTCCAGATGATCCATATCCTATGTTGTAACGTGATGATCCATATCCCCATGTTGTACCTCTAACCGTCACTTTCTGACACTAGTTCAGCTCCACCCATAAAACACGTCCTCACTGTTTACAAACACAAAAAAGGTCCATAATGTTCTGAAAAGGCACGTTTTGAACAGGCACAGGCACTGAATGGGCACTGTAGTAGTACATGTTAATGGTGTAAATGGTGCAGTAGTACATGTTAATGATGTAAATGGTGCACTAGTACATTTTAATGGTGCAAATGGTGGGGGCGGTTTAATTGTGTCGGATTAACTCTGAACACGCCCGTCATTTCCTGAAGTACTCAGGGAGACTGGGGAGCTGCTGGACGCCCAGTCCGTCCTCGCTGGCGAGAGCTCAGGCTCCGTCTAGGCAGCCTGAAGGCATTAGCATGCCATTAGTGGTAGCGAGAGAGCACCATGCTCAGCTTAACAAAATACTCATTTAAAACACCCATGTGTCCAAGTCCACGTACTCCATGAACAAGGATTGGAGCAGAAACTCTGCAGAAAATAAAGTTTCTTTGGAAACTCAAAAAAGGTTCCGTCTATATGGTGAATTTATCTTCCATCTCAGACCCCTTTTTTCCCAAGTTCAAGAAGGACACAGTGCACATAACTCCTTTTGTTCAAATTTCATGTGGAGATGAGAGAGCGCGTGTGGGTGTTGTGCTAGGATTGCATCACAACACGCTGGCATTGATCTAGTGCTACTGCAGGGCCTCAACCACCTGGTCTCCTGCGTTAGGAAGAGGGAGCGAGATCAGAGGAGGCGCCCAGGAAAACCACAGCTGGGAGAACAGGATGTTGCAATATACCATCAAGACAGTACAAACACACTACAGTTCAAACACACACACAAACATACACCTACAGTACAAACACACTACAGTACAAACACACAGGCACACACATTTAATGTGAACATGCGCGCGCACGCACGCACGCACACACACAAACGAGAAACTTAGGGCAAGTGTCAGACTGAGTTTAAATTCATAGACACGCATAATGAATCCCGATTTGCTGTTGCAAGTCACGACGGTCTTTCTTCCGCCTTACAATCCATCCCACCATGCACTTGGGTCGCCTCATTTGCACTGTTCATCCTGAGCCTGATGGCCATTCACTTCACTGAACACTTTAAGTTGTGTTTTTCACCACCTCAGTTGAGGGAATTCTGACTGGAAATGGATCTCTAACCGCTACTTGGCGTTGGCGATAGGTGTGATACAGTAGGCTGCTGCTCCAATGTTTTCACATGAAAGACCCCCCTCGTCAGATCCCCCGCTGTTGGTCCAAACCGTCGGCTTCACATCACAACAAAGACAATATTCTTCATCCTTGGACTTCAACCGTGGGCCCTGCCGTTGTCAGAGGGGGGGAGCCCTTCTGAATGCCAACCATCGTGTGGGGGCGAGCATGTATCAGAAGCTTTTGTTTCTGAACGCCTCTATGAAGGTCAGTAAAGGTCACAGAGGGGCGCAATTCCATTGGATGACATTTTCATGCATCTGTCGTGACCACGGTGTCTCATACAGATATGGAAAACATTCTGTATGGAAACAAGATGTGATATGGTCTTGGTTAGAAAATGGTAAGCCTCAGAACATGGTGCCCTCGATGATGGGGTGACTAATCACATGTCTGGATATTAAAATACTCTGTGGTCTCAGCAGTGGTGGAAATGGGCCGGAACACACTGGAAGGCTGTTTAGGGAGTGATTTCTGAGCCAGAAGGTTCATTTTGTGGACGCGTGATGGAAGTGTATTAAATGATGTGTGAAAACATAAATATGAGCGAGTACGAGGCCTCTCCTCTCTCGTCTGGGCCCCGTCCACCAAGGTCTTCCTGGCTGATATAACAGGCTGCACTGTGTCCACTTCCTGCATGAACACCAGCCCTTGAACTCTGTCTAAACTCCCCTACGGACAGAGAGAGAGAGAGAGAGAGAGAGAGAGAGAGAGAGAGAGACAGAGAGAGAGAGAGAGAGAGAGAGAGAGAGAGAGAGAGAGAGAGAGACTGACACCACATTGTGCGCCAATGTGAAACTACCTGTATGCTGAATAACCCTGAAAAACGTTTTTAACTGCTCACTGTGATCAAGGTCCTCCATTTCAAGGACATGCCAATTAGCAATTTAGCAGTCAAGCTTTTCATCTGAATTCACAGTTTCCTGCCTGAAAGGTCTGGATCTCACGGTGCTGATTGGTGTTTGTTGAGGGCTATTGGCACACGCTAATGCCGGGCACCATAAACAACAGTGTGCCACCAGCTGCCAAAATCAATGTCCAGGCCAACGAGGAGGAAAACAAACAAGATTTGTTGTTGGGGGGGGGTTGGAGAGGAGGGGGGGGGGGGGGGGGGACTGACAGAGCAGCGTTCCACAGGCCTGCAGCTGAAAGTCATGCCTGCTTATCGTAGGGGGGAAATGCCGCCTAATTGCTGCTTTGTGGAGAGTGGACGGCAGGCTGCCAAGGAGCCGCTGTGGTATCAGTCGGTGAGAAGGGCATGCTGGGTAAACAGCTGGCACACACAGAGCAATTGACTAAATGTTTTGTGCCAACTTTCAAGTGAAGATATTAAGAGTTTATAGAGGAGAAAAAAAAGCTACAATTGAGAGATTTGTCATTACAATCATCCTTTCATCACTTCTCTCTCTCTTCAACACTGGATTTCTCACTTCCAGATGTATGTTCTGTTTTAATCTCTCTGGAATGAACAGTAAATAACTCCCATCTGCAAGCTCTTTACCTACATTTGTTTACTTACATTTGTTAACCAGCATTTGTTTACCACCTTTATCTTTAAGATTTCTTTATTTCTTCTTTCTAAATATTTTTTATGTACAGGAGAATCCCAAAATAATGTAACTATGATTTGGGAAATACTGTGGAATGTCTATCAATATTTCCATACAGTACATTGTGTGTTTTGGTGTGTGTGGTGTGTGTGTGTTGGTGTGTGTGTGTGTGTGTGTGTGTGTGTGTGCTGTGACATCCTCCCTGTTCCTGACCGAAGTGAGGCTGCCACAGGTCCGCGTTCCGTGGCCACTAACGCATCCCAACGGGGCACCATGGTTTATAAAACTGTCTTTCAGCACCGTGGACAGCGCTCCCCGGGTAGAGTGGGCCGAGGAGCTGCAGCCGAGCAGGACAGCCTCGTTCAGCACCATGGACAGCGCAGCCAGGTGACAGATGCCCAGGTGACAGACGCCCAGGCAATGATCCCACCCAGCTGCACTAGATCACCTAATCAAGCGCTGACTGAGAGAACAGGGGCTGGAGGTAATCGGCTAACGAGTGACAGACTTGGGTCTTAGGATCTTCACATACAAGATTCGCAACAAGACTGGTTGCTACTTGCAACCACCTGCAACAGTAACCCAAAACTGTGCTTTGCAACGAGCGGAGACCGTTTACCGTTTCCATAACAACGGCTCTTGTCATTCAACCTATTTCCTTATCCAGCAACCCGTTATTATTATATTTTGTCCACATTTATTTAGTCTATTCCGTGATCGTCTGCCTTTTCTGTTCTAAAATCAATGTACAGTAGCCTCTCGTTAACGTGAACTAGCTGTTACTGGTTACTAACTAACTGGTAGCCTACTAGCCCTCGCGCCCTGACACATTGTTGTGTACACGCTCACGCCAGCACACGGGCACAAATTGTTTAGTCGCTGATTGGTTAGAAAATCGTAACAATGGCCCTGACACTATGGTACGTTCTAAAACTTGTTGCTTGCAATTGGACAAGTCGAATCTCTTGAGACTCAATCAGCCGGCTTCAGCCGACCTGCGATGGGGTACCGCTGCAATTTTCCTCTGCTACATTCTAAAATGGTTTCGTCGCATTGCAAATCTTGTCATGTGAACTGGGCTTTAAGGAGCAGACACCGTAACCATACCCTGGCCCCGAGCAGCGCCGTAACCATACCCTGGCCCCGAGCAGCGCCGTAACCATACCCTGGCCCCGAGCAGCGCCGTAACCATACCCTGGCCCCGAGCAGCGCCGTAACCATACCCTGGCCCCGAGCAGCGCCGTAACCATACCTTGGCCCCGAGCAGCGCCGTAACCATACCCTGGCCCCAAGCAGCGCCGTAACCATACCCTGGCCCCGAGCAGCGCCGTAACCATACCTTGGCCCCGAGCAGCGCCGTAACCATACCCTGGCCCCGAGCAGCGCGGCTACTGGAGTTCAGGACCCTGCTGGTCTCCACGGGAGATCCTTACTTTGATCATTTAGATTTTTGTGTTTCTTGTTTTGCCTGGTTTACTGTGCTCCAACCCAACTTCCCAACCTAGAACGTTACAATGTGTGCGTGCGCGTGTGTGTGTGTGTGTGTGTGTATACACTCACCCTGCTTAGCCCCATATGATAACTGCTTTTCTCCAGTTCCAGTGATTCTAACAGCTCCTCCACAGCCTGAAACACAAACAAACACAAGGAGATAAGTAAACAAGATCAACAACTCAACAAACAAGATCAACAACTCAACAAACACCAAGATTAACAACTCAACAAGGAGCTCCAAAAGGATCACCGTCCCTCCATGTCTATAACATGACCTGCTGGCGCTATGGCAACGAGCACCGCTCACATCAGCTGACCTGGCGAGGGACTTCAGGAAACCCAATGACTCAGCTGGAAGAGCTGGCGCAGATGCACCTGTAACACTGCAGCGATCAACAGCCTCTAACCTTCAGGCCTGCTCCATCAGCTCGGTCTCTCCTGACCCCTGTCTCTCCTGACCCCCTCAGGCCTGCTCCATCAGCTCGGTCTCTCCTGACCCCTGTCTCTCCTGACCCCCTCAGGCCTGCTCCATCAGCTCGGTCTCTCCTGACCCCTGTCTCTCCTGACCCCCTCAGGCCTGCTCCATCAGCTCGGTCTCTCCTGACCCCTGTCTCTCCTGACCCCCTCAGGCCTGCTCCATCAGCTCGGTCTCTCCTGACCCCTGTCTCTCCTGACCCCCTCAGGCCTGCTCCATCAGCTCGGTCTCTCCTGACCCCTGTCTCTCCTGACCCCTGTCTCTCCTGACCCCTCCACCACGGAGTCTAAACATGGGCTGTGTGCGTCTCAAAGAGAGACCAGGTTTGGGCACAAAGTAGAAAAGCTAGAGAGGTTGGTGTCTCGTGGGGGATGGAGTTGAACAGGGCTGGGTGTATTTTAAGGAGTTGGGTTGAGAGTCTGTCTGCAGGAGTGCAGGGCCTCAAAGGTAAACAGGTTCTCTGGAGGTTGGAAGTCTGAAAGGCCACATCCTGCGCTAAGAGGAAGTGACACGACTTTGCTGACAGAGAGGCAGCTTCGTTTGGAGTCTGTCTAAAATAAAGCAAACCTTCTCCAATGCTGACATGGTAGAAAATTGTTCCTTTGCTCCTCTGTCTTACTCCTCTCTCTCTCTCTCTCTCTCTCTCTCTCTCTCTCTCTCTCTCTCTCTCTCTCCATCCCTGGAGAATGAGGTGTTTGAGAGTCTAAATCTCCCTCAGCAAGGCTATTCAGTGCCACTGGGAGTTTTGCACCTCCAGTACCAGCCTGCAGTGTGGGATGCCTATTCCCTGGAAGGCTGCACACAATATATGCAGAACAGTGATTAATTGCATGCAAAGGTTGTTCCTAAACTGTTTAACCACATGTACCAAAGGTAAAGAGATAATAAGGTAAAAAAAAAAAAAAAAAAAGGAGGGAGGGAGGGAGGGAGGGAGGGAGGGAGGGAGAAAGAGAGGGAGGGAGGGAGGAAGAGAGAGGGAGGGAGGAAGAGAGAGAGAGAGGGAGGGAGGAAGAGAGAAAGAGAGGGAGGGGGGGAGCTCTCTTCACTGCGCATAATTAATCGTACAGCAGCCGTATGCTGCCAGCCTGCATAATCCTAATTAATTACACACTAGAGCAACTCTGGGAGGGGGAGGAGGAGAGGAGAGGGGGGGGGGAGGGAAGGAGGACGGTTTCATATTCTCGGTTTATGACACGCGGCGGGGGAAGGAACGCCCCGACACTCACCCGCTTCTCGTCCGTGACGATGTAGTGGCGCCCGTGCTTCTTGGTCAGGTGTGGCGCCAGGACGTCGAAGCGGCGGCGGAACTCTGAGAAGACCATGTGATCGGGGTAACCTGGACGGAGGAGACGGCGGTTAGCGTTACTCAACACAGCGGCGTTGAAAGTCTGAGTGTGTAAACGCCAGAGCGCTCTCAGAAGACCGAGCCGCCAGGTCATATGAAGAAGAAAGAAGACGAAGGCTTTATTTGTCACACAGCTTGACACTCCAACACACGCATGCAATGGACAACATGAACACACACACACACATGCAGTAGGCTGCCCCCAATCAAATGTTCTCTGCTCTTATCCCATCCCATCCTCTTTCCCCCAAGGGCAGCTGGGAGCAGACAGTAGGCAGCGTGCAGGGGACCCGCCCCGGGGACCAATCAAGTGCTCCTGTCCGTCTTCGTCAGGGACGGACAGCGTTAGTGATCTGTTCTTCTGCATGATTTGCATATTGGGTTCTTTATGGGGGAAACCCTTGCGAACACGGGGAGAACATGCAAACCCCACACCGAAAGGCCCGGAGACCTTGCAATGACGCGACAGTACTTG
>NC_140234.1:30943028-30948028 GCF_949987555.1 Borostomias antarcticus
CTGTACAGTAAAACAAAATGAAATATGTTAATGACAATCATAGCTTTGTTTAGAGACAGACGGCTCTACTGGTATTCATGTGTCAAAGGTCACAAACACATGATTGATACTGTAGGCTAGGAAGCGTCCATCTGACTGGACATACACTACGTATCTGCAAGGTAGCAATACAATGTTAATTATCTATCTATTTTCATAAGTGAATATGTATCATATATTCTCATGTGTGTGTGTGTGTGTGCGCGTGTGTGTGTGTGTGTGTGTGTGTGTATGAGTGTGTGTGCGTGCGTGTGTGTGTATGTGTGTATGTGCGTGCATGTGTGTGTACAGTATGTGTGTGTGCGCGTGCGTGTGCGTGTGTGTGTGTGTGTATGTGTGTGTACGTGTGTGTATGTGTGTGTATGTGCGTGCATGTGTGTGTGTGTGTGTGTGTGTGTGTGTGTGCCGCCTCTGCACCTCTTTGTATCTCTCCAGCTCCTGTACGAAGGTGCGCTCGTGGAAGAGCGTCTGCAGCCTCTCCTGGGCGTAGTTGTGGCACAGCTCCTCGAAGGTGGCGCCGCGCTGGCGCCGGGCCAGACGCGGGTTCTGGAAGCCCGGCGTGTCCACGATCAGCAGGGAGCACAGAGAGTGCTGACTGGACTTCAGGGCTCTGAGGGGGATGGGGGCAGGTAGAGCACACAGGACCAGGATGGGTACAGTACCACAGATAGAGGGGGAGGGGGGGGGGCAGGAAGTAGGAGCACAGGACGAAGGGATCAAGACCAACCATATGAGAGAGAGAGAGAGAGAGAGAGAGAGAGAGAGAGAGAGAGAGAGGGGGGGAGAGGGGGAGAGGGAGGGAGAGAGATAGAAAGGGAGAAGGAGAAAGAGAAAAGAGAGGGAGGGGAGAGAGAGAAAGAGAAAAGAGAGGGAGAGAAAGAAAGTGAGGGAGACAGAGGGAGAAAGAGAAAAAGGAGTGAGGGAGAGAAAGAAGGGAGAAATGCAGAGGGGGAAAATGATTTCAGGAAAAGAGAAAGAGAGAGATAGAGAGAGAGCAGTCACAGAGTCTCGCTGGTAAATCAGTGAGAGCAGGATGAAGGAGTCCAGAGGAACAGAGGCTGACTGACCTGTTGAGGAGGGAGATGACCAGCGTGAAGAGCTCTGAGTAGAGGCCAGACGCCATGGCCTCCAGACACTCCAGAGCCGTGATCTTAGGACCTCCTACAAGAACATCAAATACTGTAATGGAGTCTACCAGAACCTCTTCTAGAACCTCTCCTAGAACCTCTTCTAGAACCCAACCTGTTCTAATTTGGTTGTCAACGACTCCTTCGTCAGTTCTTTTGCAGAGTTATATTTTGGGTTGTTTTGTCTTGTCAGTGAGGTACCAGCAATGGCGAAAGACTAGGCCAGCTGGTTAACGTGGTACCAGGAGAGAGCCTACCTGAGCTGTCCCCGGTCCCGGCCTCGTCAGGCCCCTGGCGGAAGGAAGTGGACCTCTGCAGGGCCCCCTTGGCCTGGTGCTTGAAGATGGAGGACGACAGCTCCTCCAGGGTGCAGCCCAGCAGGTAGGCAGCCTTCTGCGCCCACTCGTGACGGGCAAACTGCTTCCGGCCAGCTGGGGACAGGAGACAGGGCCAGAGTGAGAGCGCTCCAGCGTCGGCTGACGGCAGGTACCCTAGCTACTGTAGCCTAACGTATGAAGACATGTATAATACTATATTTGTTACTATATATTACTATATATAATACTATATACTAGTATATATAATACTATATACTGTAGGTAGAATATTTTTTTTCAAATTAAACAACTGGTAGAAGCCAAGTTGGTAGAAGCTTGTTGCTAGCACTGATATGGTTTTGATTCCATTGGACACACTGGACCTCTGGACCGTAGGCGTCTGTGCCGAGGACATATTCACTTACTGTAACATGATCAAACTAAGAGGGCACTGGCCATTACGTTTGTTGTTATGAAAATCTAAAAGCAATTCCATTTTGAAGCTATTTTCTAAAGAAACTACACTTAAAAAATAAAATAAATAAAAAGCTCTTAAAGACCAGCTCTAAACCCTTCTGGGTTGGTCTAAGACCAGTCCTAAACCATTCTTGGTTGGTCGAAGACCAGTTCTAAACCATTCTTGGTTGGTCGAAGACCAGTTCTAAACCCTTCTGGGTTGGTCTAAGACCAGTTCTAAACCCTTCTGGGTTGGTCTAAGACCAGCTCTAATCCCTTCTGGGTTGGTCTAAGACCAGTCCTAAACCCTTCTGGGTTGGTCTAAGACCAGTCCTAAACCCTTCTGGGTTGGTCTAAGACCAGCTCTAAACCCTTCTGGGTTGGTCTAAGACCAGTCCTAAACCCTTCTGGGTTGGTCTAAGACCAGTCCTAAACCCTTCTGGGTTGGTCTAAGACCAGTCCTAAACCCTTCTGGGTTGGTCTAAGACCAGTCCTAAACCCTTCTGGGTTGGTCTAAGACCAGTCCTAAACCCTTCTGGGTTGGTCTAAGACCAGTCCTAAACCCTTCTGGGTTGGTCTAAGACCAGTCCTAAACCCTTCTGGGTTGGTCTAAGACCAGTCCTAAACCCTTCTGGGTCTGTACACTCTGTTATTGTAGCTCTTTCTCTTCCAACCACAACTGTGAGTGTGCCTGGCTGGGAGAGAGATGGACCAGGTCTGTTATGGACAGAGACAGAGGAATCAGGTCTGTTATGGACAGAGACAGATGGATCAGGTCTGTCCTGGACAGCTGATAGAGACAGATGGATCAGGTCTGTCCTGGACAGCTGATAGAGACAGATGGATCAGGTCTGTCCTAGAGAGCTGATAGAGACAGATGGATCAGGTCTGTCCTGGAGAGCTGATAGAGACAGATGGATCAGGTGTGTCCTAGAGAGCTGATAGAGACAGATGGATCAGGTCTGTCCTGGACAGCTGATAGAGACAGATGGATCAGGTCTGTCCTGGAGAGCTGATAGAGACAGATGGATCAGGTCTGTCCTGGAGAGCTGATAGAGACAGATGGATCAGGTCTGTCCTAGAGAGCTGATAGAGACAGATGGATCAGGTCTGTCCTAGAGAGCTGATAGAGACAGATGGATCAGGTCTGTCCTAGAGAGCTGATAGAGACAGATGGATCAGGTCTGTCCTAGAGAGCTGATAGAGACAGATGGATCAGGTCTGTCCTAGAGAGCTGATAGAGACAGATGGATCAGGTCTGTCTTGGACAGCTGATAGAGACAGATGGATCAGGTCTGTTCTGGAGAGCTGATAGAGACAGATGGATCAGGTCTGTCCTGGACAGCTGATAGAGACAGATGGATCAGGTCTGTCCTAGAGAGCTGATAGAGACAGATGGATCAGGTCTGTCCTAGAGAGCTGATAGAGACAGATGGATCAGGTCTGTCCTGGACAGCTGATAGAGACAGATGGATCAGGTCTGTCCTAGAGAGCTGATAGAGACAGATGGATCAGGTCTGTCCTGGACAGCTGATAGAGACAGATGGATCAGGTGTGTCCTAGAGAGCTGATAGAGACAGATGGATCAGGTCTGTCCTGCACAGCTGACAAAACATCAAAATCAACATTCAGGAGACAAAGCAAGTCAGGGTGAAAATGTTCACAGACAAACAAGGAGAAAGTTCTCTGGTGGTGATGAGGGAGAAAATAAAACAAGTCAGCTACACAAGTTTACAAAGAACAGGCCTTGTGGTGTGGGCGTGTACTGTACTGTGATAGGAGTGTGACAGACTTGAAAGTGGGTGACATGAGGACACAGATGGAGAGACTTAAAGTGCCGACAAAAGTCTCTGAAGAAAGAACGAGGGAAGCATCAGGAGGTGTCAGGAGGCGGAGCAGAAGAAAACGACTAGGAGAGAGGACAGAAAACAAATAAACAAGCCCATAGAACGAGTGTGTCAGGGAAGAACGATAAACACATTATCGACAGAGGGCAAGGCAACGGAAACAGGAGTAGGGCGGAAAAAAAGACAAGATTGGCTGAATGTTGTTGTTTTCCATTACCTTCGTCCGCCTCTGCGTTTTGAAAGGGCGCAGCATGCAAACAGCCAAGCAGAGAGAGGGAGGGGTTAGAGACAATCACTATTCATGTATTTACACTTGACATTCACCACGAGAACAGACATTTGTTTAATACTGTTCATGCTCTGCCAGGCACACGCAGAAGAACTACGCTTACTGGGTCAGTGTGGTAAAACCTACTTGTGACTAGAGCATGGTCCAGGGAGGCCAACTCTGGTCTTAGAGGGGTAAAACTAAATTTAAAAAAAGGTGTGCAGTCTTTTGTTCAGGCTGAGCACCAACACGCCTGAATCCATTTATCTAGTCTGTAATCTAGACCAGGGGTCCCAAACCTTTCTCCCCCAGAGCGCCCCTAACTTACACCTGATGGAATTTGCTAAAATCTCTGTGAATGTCCAGTCTGTTCATATGTGCACAAATTCCATCAGGTGTAAGTTAGGGGACAATTAAGCGTTTTGCAAATGTAGCAGTAATATTAAGGTCGACACAATTCATAGTCTCATATTAATTTGTTGAATTTATATGGTATTGTAGTGCCGTAAATACAAGGCTCTTTGGCCCTTCATCAGATATGATCATGTATCATGTCAATAACATGATTCTTACAGTAGACAACTGTAAGGGGGGCCCGGACCCTAGGCTGGGAAACCCTGATCTGGACCAAGACGAGATAAATAGCCATAGTGGGCAAGAACAAGTAAGGAAAACGAGTCCCTCTAAACCGTGTGTCCTAACAAGTAAGGAAAAACGAGTCCTTCTAAACCGTGTGTCCTAACAAGTAAGGAAAAACGAGTCCCTCTAAACCGTGTGTCCTAACAAGTAAGGAAAAACGAGTCCCTCTAAACCGTGTGTCCTAACAAGTAAGGAAAAGGAGGATATCAGAAGTTGGAAGTGAAGCCGATGCTTCTCAGCCAGCATGCCACATGGAGAGAACAATGCCAACACTGCCCCCTGCAGGGAGGCCTGTGGTTGGAGGAAT
>NC_140234.1:30953028-31048028 GCF_949987555.1 Borostomias antarcticus
GTGTGTTACTGTGAGTGTGTGTGTGTGTGTGTGTGTGTTACTCTGTGTGCATGTATGTTACTTACTGAGTGTGTGTGTGTTAATGTGTGTGTGTGTGTGTGTGTGTGTGTGTGTGTGTGTGTGTGTGTGTGTGTGTATGTGCGCGTTAGTGTGTATGTGTGTTCAGATGCTGGTCAGCGGTGCTACCTGGATGGAGGCGGAGGCCACCTGGCCGGCCTGGTCGAAGTCCAGGGAGACGATGTGGGAGAAGCGGCTGGCGTTGGCGTTCATGGAGGTGGAGCTGTTCCCGAAGGCCTCCAGGATGCTGTACACCGCCTGCCACTTCTCCGCTGGGGGGAAACACACCAGCCTCTCATCACGTCTGGTGCCGTCTCTGACTCTGTCTACTGTTTTAGTTAGAGTGACTCTGTCTACTGTTTTAGTTAGAGTGACTTTGTCTACTGTTTTAGTTCAGTAGTTAGACTGTCTACTCTGTTTAGTGCCGTCTTTTAGCCTGATATTGGACAGAACCGCCAGCTCGGTGGACTGGAGCGTCTGGACCCAGGTTAGCCTCCTCTTAGCCTTGCTGGTACTGTTGTGGTGTGTTATGGAATCAGCCGGTGCCTCGGCTATAATTGTTATGCAGTGCATACGGTTTAATACTGCATGTAGGTAATTTATCAAACAATGGTTGTCATACGGTTTCCAGGCATGAATTCGCAGCACTTGCCTAAAGCAGCTGTAGTCCTGATAGCGTTTCTCCTGTTTAGCAGTCGCTAGCTAAGTGTTGGAGTTCTCATTACCCTACTACTATTAAACCTGGGGCTGAGACGCTTGATAAGCTCTGCTAATTACCTCACTGCTCCACAGGGCATCATTAAGGGCTCCCATCATCCATCTCACACACACACACACACACACACATGCACGCGCACGCACACACACACGCACAGAGTGGAGCCAACCTAATAAATTTCATACCCCAAACAACTTTCACATAATACACATGTAGAAAGCTGAGCCAAAATCAACGTTTATGTATTCCCTGCAAAAAGGTTCCTCTGTTCTCTCTGTCTGTCCATCAGTCTGTCTGTCCGCCTGCCTGCCTGCCTGTCCGCCTGTCCGCCTGTCCGCCTGCCTGCCTGTCTGTCTGTCTGCCTGCCTGTCCGCCTGCCTGCCTGCCTGCCTGCCTGTCTGCCTGTCTGCCTACCTGTCTGTCTGTCTGTCTGTCTGTCTGTCTGTCTGTCTGTCTGTCTGTCTGTCTGTCTGTCTGTCTGTCTGCCTGTCTGTCTGCCTGTCCTTCCGTCCGCCTGTCTGTCCAGCCACAGAACACCTCTACAGAAGTGATCATGCTCTTGTGTAAATAGAGCCTATAGGAAGTGATCATGCTCTTGTGTAAATAGAGCCTATAGGAAGTGATCATGCTCTTGTGTAAATAGAGAGCCTATAGGAAGTGATCATGCTCTTGTGTAAATGGAGAGCCTATAGGAAGTGATCATGCTCTTGTGTAAATAGAGAGCCTATAGGAAGTGATCATGCTCTTGTGTAAATAGAGCCTATAGGAAGTGATCATGCTCTTGTGTAAATAGAGAGCCTATAGGAAGTGATCATGCTCTTGTGTAAATAGAGCCTATAGGAAGTGATCATGCTCTTGTGTAAATAGAGAGCCTATAGGAAGTGATCATGCTCTTGTGTAAATAGAGAGCCTATAGGAAGTGATCATGCTCTTGTGTAAATAGAGCCTATAGGAAGTGATCATGCTCTTGTGTAAATAGAGAGCCTATAGGAAGTGATCATGCTCTTGTGTAAATGGAGAGCCTATAGGAAGTGATCATGCTCTTGTGTAAATAGAGAGCCTATAGGAAGTGATCATGCTCTTGTGTAAATAGAGCCTATAGGAAGTGATCATGCTCTTGTGTAAATAGAGCCTATAGGAAGTGATCATGCTCTTGTGTAAATAGAGGCTATAGGAAGTGAAAATGCTCTTGTGTAAATAGAGGCTATAGGAAGTGAAAATGCTCTTGTGTAAATAGAGAGCCTATAGGAAGTGATCATGCTCTTGTGTAAATAGAGAGCCTATAGGAAGTGATCATGCTCTTGTGTAAATAGAGCCTATAGGAAGTGATCATGCTCTTGTGTAAATAGAGCCTATAGGAAGTGATCATGCTCTTGTGTAAATAGAGCCTATAGGAAGTGATCATGCTCTTGTGTAAATAGAGGCTATAGGAAGTGAAAATGCTCTTGTGTAAATAGAGAGCCTATAGGAAGTGATCATGCTCTTGTGTAAATAGAGAGCCTATAGGAAGTGATCATGCTCTTGTGTAAATGGAGAGCCTATAGGAAGTGATCATGCTCTTGTGTAAATAGAGCCTATAGGAAGTGATCATGCTCTTGTGTAAATAGAGAGCCTATAGGAAGTGATCATGCTCTTGTGTAAATAGAGGCTATAGGAAGTGAAAATGCTCTTGTGTAAATAGAGCCTATACAGTAGGTGTATGTGTCTGGTGATTCGTGCATGGGAAACGTACAGTAAGGAGCCTTTATTAGCTATAGATAGCTAGTATTAGCTTAATAGGGCACCAAGTAATTAGCGCTATCACACAACAAATTTGCAATTTAAACTAATTGAAGCCACCCACACAGTCATGAAGCTACACTCCAGTCGTTAAGACGCAGCTCCTTCGAGTCGACTCGAGGGGTTTCAGCTCGATAAGTATTTCCTTTATTAGAAAAACGTCTGTAGCAGACCTGCCATGTTTATTAATACAGTCAAGGATTGCTTCAGTACTACCTTGTATTATTTAACTGTCCTGTCTTATTTCCAAATGTATTTGTTGTCTCTCTGGGCTGTAATACTCTATAGGTTATCTTTTGTTTATGTGACCACTATTTTACTTCGGAGTGGACCTCTCTTTTGTTCTTGTTTTTATAGTTTGTCTATTGAATATTTGTAACTTATTGTCAATAATGTATTGATACAGCTGGAAGAGAAAAAGGAAAGGTGTCTTTGTCCGATATTGTATTGTACAATAGTTTGAATCTAAATAAAAATTAGGTTTAAAAAAAAAAAAAGAAAAGAAAAACGACGAGGGCGGGGTCACGTGACGGAACTGCCCGGCGGGCGCCGTTTCCGGCTGAGCGGGTCAGAAGCCCGACGACCGGTAGGTAACGTTGCCGATTGGCCAAACCAAACCAGAGCGACTGACCAGAGAAGATCTTCCCGGTGCTGCCGGCGATGGAGACCAGGTACTGGACCAGGTGCTGGCAGTTGGTGGTCTTGCCGCTGCCGCTCTTGCCCAGCAGCACGATGGACTGGTCCTGCCGGGTGGTCAGAAGGTTCCGGTAGGCTGACTGGGCCATGGCGTAGACGTGGGGCGCTGTGTCCTCGCGCCGGCACCCCTTGAACATGTGCATCACCTGAGGGGGAGGGAGAGAGAGAGAGAGAGAGAGAGACAGAGAGAGAGGATAGGAAAAGAAGAGAGGGGGAGATGGAACGAGAGTGAATGACAGAGTAACAGTATGAGAGGGTGTGAGGGTCTCAAGCCAGTCACATGTCTGAACGCCCACCGTGTCCTTGGCCTCCAGGTTACCGTCGTTGACCTTAACCTTCTCAGTTCTTTTAAATCAAGACTGAAGACTTCTCATTTTGCCGCTGCTTTTTATTAAATCAAATAAGTATTTATTCGTACACTGCACTGTAACTTTTATTCTTGGATTTTATTTTTCTGCATTTTGTTTTAAATGTCCTTTTATAATGTTTTTGTAATTTTATATGTACTTATGTTTCATGTAAAGCACTTTGAATTGCCTTGTTGCTGAAAAGCGCTATACAAATAAAATTGCCTTGCCCTACTGCCCATGTCTTCCCAATGACTTTGTGCTCAGAGTATAGCATTAGCATTAGCACAGAGTATAGCATTAGCATTAGCACGTGTGTGTTCGTGTGTGTGTGTGTGTGTGTGTCCTTACATGCTAGAGTTAACAATGCTATAGCTAATAGAACTGTAATAAAGTTAGCAGAACTGTAATAAAGTTAATAGAACTGTCCACAGGCCTCTGGGTTCCCCGGCCTCGACAACACCACAATCTCTTCGCGTGTGTGTGTGTGTGCGTGCGTGCTGTGGCACCCTCTCTGGAGGCAACCGGCACGAGGCTGCCACCAGGCCGCGTAAAGCCGCTTCGGGAACGCGCGGGACGAAACCTTGCCTGCGTAAAATCTCCCCCCATCCTCCAGCACCATGGACAGCGGCCGAAGGCCGAGACGCAACCCCCCCCAGAGATCAGCACCCTGGACAGCATGGCCAGGTGATCCACGGGGCTTACCACCCCTTCCGCGTCACCCGGGCAACCCTACCACACACCTACCAACTATGCGGCAATCAGGACCTGGGGGAGCGCGCGCCGGCTGGAGTCGATTAGCTAATGAGCCCCTGCCTCCTGATAAGCCCCGCCCACCGAGAAGAACAGGAGTCTTAAGGCTCAGAGAGTAACCAGGCGTGCATGTGAGAACTGGTGAGACCTAACCTGACTCCACATACAACTGATGTGATTTTTCCCCTCTGCCGTAGGAACGCACCCATTTCCTTAGCTGCCGCCCACGAGTACCAGAGGTTCGGGAGGAAGCGACCGCGCCCGCCGCCTTCATTTTTGGTGTTATGGGAATGCCACTTCAGATTTCGATTTTTGTTTGTTAAAATAAATGTGCTGTTGTGAGGACTGGCTGCGAGATTACTTTTCGCAACCCAGTTTAGCAAGAACACCATAGAGTTTAGGGTTAAGGTTGGGGTGAGGGTCAGGTTTAGGGTTAGGGTTAGGGGTTAGGGTTAAGGTTAGGGGTTAGGGTCTTCCTTAACCCTAAACTCAGTGGTGTTATCGCTAAACTGGGCTGCGAAACGCGTAGACGTGGACAGGCTACACGTCTGAGCCTGGTTTGCTTTGCTCCGCCCCTGTGGCTCCACCGTAGAGCTTACAGTGCGTGCGTGCGTGTGTGTGTGTGTGTGTGTGTGTGTGTGTGTGCCTGCTCACCTTCTCAGAGTACATGGATGGCGTGCTGAGGGGGTTGATGACCACCATGTTGGGGCCGGCGTGGGTGTGGATCAGGTTCCCGCCGTATCGTTGGCGGAGGGTGTGCATCACGCTGGACTCGTTCAGGTACAGCAGCGACGCCAGGTCCTCTGAGCGGTCGTACGAGGGAGGGTTGGCCTGAGAAAGAGAGAGAGAGAGAAAGATCCAGGGTTGAATGTCAAGTGAATGTCGAATGAACGTTGAATGAACGTCTGGGGGACTCGTTAGCCTGACCTACCAGACCTGTTCTCTGCATGTCCCCAGAACAGCTCTCAGATCAGCTCGATCTTCTGACACGCTACAGAAATATCAATCTATCATCAATGCTGAATATTTTAATTGTATACACAAACCTATCCTTAGAGCAGTGTTTATGAGTAGCCTTCATTTCACCTGTCCAAACCTGAAAGAGCTGTCTACCATATCAGCCCCTATGGGGTGGGTAGGCAGTGAGGCAGGTTTTAAGATACAGTGAGCCTTAGCCATGTATTCCAAGATGGGGAGTAGTGGTACGATCCAGAAACCAGCAGATGTGGGAGTTGGTATGCACCGGTATGAACTCCCGAGCTGCCCGATGCCAAAGTCTTTTATGTAATTACAGCAGATGGCTCTCCAGACTCAGAGGGGTCCGAGTTTGCATTTCCTTAACCAAACAGATGCTACAAACATTTGATCAGGGCGTCGACCTTGACTGCGTTAATAACACACTGTAAAGTCAGCCATCAGTGCGAGCTAAGTGACTTTATACAATGCCAGGTGGGAAATGAAGAGAGAGGGGGAAAAAAGTTTGGGGTAGGATTTTTGTGTTCCTCCAGACAGAACCCTGCTCAAGGTCGCCGCCACCTCAGGAGCCATGGAAAGTTTTTTTTGCTGTCTTTGTGCCGAAATGATTTAAATAAAAAGAAGAGCCTGCTTTAAAAAATATATTTTAAAAAATAAATAAAAGTAATGTGATTTTCTCTGCAAAGCTGGGCAAAGCAGAGCCATGGCAGGGAGAGTCACATGACCAGTGTCCGGCCAAGCTGGCTGACCTCTCTACCAGGCGTCCCATCATGCCTCGGGCGTCGCTGTGTGTCCGCAGTGACCATCTGTGACTGACTGGCTGCTCCGGACGTGCGTAGACAAATTGACTTAGTGCCCTCCCTCCCCCCCCCCCCACACAAACACCCCCCCCTCCCTCCACCCAACCCAGCTAACACTCACCCCCAACACACCCCTCTTTACTCTCTTACCCCCCTGCCCCTCCCTCCATCCACTTACCTAACTCTTTTACCCCCCCCCCCACACACACACACACACTCACACACACTCACGTCTCCATACCGGAGAACGCCGCCCCCGCCGACCCAGTGTCCTGTCCGTCCCCTCGGTCAGCGCTCACCTTCTCCACGTCGTCCTCGTCCACGTCCAGCACGGCCCCGTCGTGTTCCAGCCTGATCCTCACCTTCCCCTCGGGCACAGAGCCCGCCTCCACCTTCAGCAGGGTCGCTGTGGACAGCAGCGTGGACACAGTGAGACGTCCCCTCCAGACTGAGGCCTATCTAGTCCGGGGGGCCCCGGCTACTGTCTGACTTGCACCTTGGGGACACACCTGATTTGGCTAATTAAGGACCTGGCGATCAGCTAATCAGTAGAATCAGATGTTTGGTTGGTAATCTTGATATATGGAGGGCAAGATTCACATATCTCCACCGAGGTTACAGACACAATGTTTACTGAACACTGTCATCCCAACAGCCAGAGTACTGGTCTGTGTGTAGAGAACCACTGGGTCTAGACTAGTACTGGTCTGTGTGTACAGGCTGAGGGTCCAGGCTAGTCCCAGAGGGTCCGGGCTAGTCCCAGAGGGTCCGGGCTAGTCCCAGAGGGTCCGGGCTAGTCCCAGAGGGTCCGGGCTAGTCCCAGAGAGTCCGGGCTAGTCCCAGAGAGTCCGGGCTAGTCCCAGAGGGTCCGGGCTAGTCCCAGAGGGTCCGGGCTAGTCCCAGAGAGTCCGGGCTAGTCCCAGATGGTCCAGGCTAGTCCCAGAGGGTCCAGGCTAGTCCCAGAGGGTCCAGGCTAGTCCCAGAGGGTCCAGGCTAGTCCGAGAGGGTCCAGGCTAGTCCCAGAGGGTCCAGGCTAGTCCCAGAGGGTCCAGGCTAGTCCCAGAGGGTCCAGGCTAGTCCCAGAGGGTCCAGGCTAGTCCCAGAGGGTCCAGGCTAGTCCCAGAGGTCTGAGAGGAACGTACCGAGGGAGAAGCCGTCCTTGTGAACCAGCCACACCTTCTCTGAGCCGAACCATGCCTGCTCCACCGCTATCTGCTCCTCCGTCTTCACCTGGAGAACACACACACACCAGGGTCACACACACACACCAGGATCACACACACACACACCAGGGTCACACACACACACCAGGATCACACACACACACACCAGGGTCACACACACACACCAGGGTCACAAACACACACACACACAGACCAGGGTCACACACACACAGACCAGGGTCACACACACACACAGACCAGGGTCACACACACACAGACCAGGGTCACACACACACAGCAGTAACATCTCACAGCCAACATCTGTGGTACCACAACTCAATGCTTTTGACCATCGAGCTTGTTTGTGTGTGTGTGTGTGTGTGTGTTGTGTGTGTGTGTTGTGTGTGTGGGGGTGAATACACAGTGAACTGAACTGAGACAAAGTTTAGTGTCAATGTCAGGGTGGGTGAGCAGGGTTTGAAATCAATTGTTATGGTCTATTACATACATACACACACATACACACACACAGGGTATGCTATAATAGATGAGGTAACCAGACATGAGGCAAAACGTGTGAAACGTGTGTATATATATATATATATATATATATATATATATATATATATATATATAAATATATATAAATCAAAAATCCCCAAGTGTGAGAGGAAAGGCCCCCTGAGGAGGTGAGGGTGAGGGGTCTGGGCCCTGAGGAGGTGAGGGTGAGGGGTCTGGGCCCTGAGGAGGTGAGGGTGAGAGGAAAGGCCCCCTGAGGAGGTGAGGGTGAGGGGTCTGGGCCCTGAGGAGGTGAGGGTGAGGGGTCTGGGCCCTGAGGAGGTGAGGGTGAGAGGAAAGGCCCCCTGAGGAGGTGAGGGTGAGGGGTCTGGTCCCTGCTGAGGTGAGGGTGAGGGGTCTGGGCCCTGAGGAGGTGAGGGTGAGGGGTCTGGGCCCTGAGGAGGTGAGGGTGAGGGGCCTGGTCTGGGTCACACCACTCATATTACAGTGCAAACACATTCACGGTTAGCTTGTTGTCATGGCAGCCTGCAGTCCTGCGTTGGTGGAATGGAGCAATACTGACTGAATAACAAACACACCAAAAAAACACAGATTTGATTTTAAAGAGATGACAGATAAAGCGCTCTCCTTGAGGAATCCCAACAGCGTCGCATGATTGAAGTGCGGAGGGAAAAATCTCAGAATGAATGAATAAAGAATAAATGTCTTTATCCACGAATGTGAGGCGAGTTGAGGTTGGGACAGACAGCAATCCACACAGAGCACACTACCACACAGAGCACACTACCACACAGAGCACACTACCACACAGAGCACACTACCACACAGAGCACACTACCACACAGAGCACACTACCACACAGAGCACACTACCACACAGAGCACACTACCACACAGAGCACACTACCACACAGAGCACACTACCACACAGAGCAGTGTGGGTGTGGGTGAGGGTGAGGGTGAGGGTGAGGGGTTGAGGTGGGCGGGGTCACACACAGGCACAGTGAATGCCAGACCTTGGTTTGCTGGGCGGCGGTGGCGTGATCCGCCCGTAGGATCGCCACGGCGTCCTGCTCCACCTGTCCCTGGAGGACGGGAAGCATGGGGAGGAGGAGGAGGAGGAGGAGGAGGAGGAGGAAGAGGAGAAAGAGGAGGAGGAGGAGGAGGAAGAGGAGGAAGAGGAGGAAGAGGAAGAGGAAAAGGAAGAGGAGGAAGAGGAGAAAGAGGAGGAGGAGGAAGGGTTACATTTAGAGAAGAAACACAGATCTATAATGGTGCAGTTACAGTGCAAAACACTAACAGGACATCTGACAAGATGGCTGACTGCTCCTGTGTGGTCAGCTGCTGGGAGGGACAGCAGAAAGAAGGGGGAGGAGGGGGGAGGAGGAGTGGGGGGTCCGGAAATGAAGCCACTCGGTGGGTAGCCCCCCCTAGCAACCATCAATAGAGCTCTGGCCAATCAAATGAGCTCCTCGGTAACCATGAACACAGTCTACTGTAGATAGTCCATCTTTACTATCGGTCTCAGGATCAGCTGACGCAGGGCCAGACGGCAGGTCATAACGGACGTCATCGCTGCTGCCAGGAAACAGGCTCAGGCGACATGAAGGCTGTGAGCAGAGGTTGGGGGCGGGGCCTGGCTCAATGTCTGTGAGATGAGCTAATGCATCATCATGACACAGCTGTCACAGAGAGCAGCCAAACAAACAGCAGCACCTGCCGGTCATATATCACCGCTGACCCCAGACCAGCAGACACCTGCTCTCTGAGGTCGGCCGGTCACACGCCAGGATGAACAGACCGGTGACGACGCCATGCCATTGACCAAAGGAAACAGCGGAATACAGTTCAGAACTAAACAGGGAGGTTGACTTTTGATTTCCATGCAGGTCATGTTTGTTTAACTCTTGTTGCTTCATAAATAATACGCTAGGACACACAAGGGTTAACACGGAACACCAAACGGGCAATTTCACCAACCACACAGGTCTCAAAATGAAAAAAGATTCAATTCAGACACAGATCATCTAATACTTTGATATTTACTGTAAAGGGGAGGTTAGGGTCACACTGTATAACAAAGGTTGTTAGGGTCAGTAATCAACCTTTTAGGACATCACACAGACAAGCATGGGGGGAGGGGTTAGAGGAGAAATCCAGGCTTACGCTCCAACACGCCACACGAGCACACACTCCAGCCAGGCCGCCGGAGAGGGACCCGGGGGGCCACAGTACCTGAGGGGACACCGGGGGGGCCAGGGGCGTGGCCAGGGGCGTGGCCAGGGGCGTGGCCAGGGGCGTGGGGGCAGGGGCCAAGGCCTTGGCACTAGCCACAGGTTCCAGCTAGGCGCCACGCAACCGCCCAAGAAGCAATGGAAGAAAAAGAGAAAGAGAATGAGAGAGAGGTGAGAGAGAGAGAGAGAGAGAGAGAGAGAGAGAGAATGTAGGAGTTGAGAGAAGGGGAATGACAGAGGGAGGGAGATGAGAGAGAAAGAAGAAAGATGAGAAACGTAATATCCAAAACAAACCCAGATCCAAATCCAGATAATGAAGAGAAGCAGAGAGAAGCACCGGGAAATGGCTAAGATGAAATATGGTTCAGTTCTTTGGTTTGAATCTTCATTTGTTACAGAAATGTAAGGATCAGATGACAGTCATGCATGGATGTGGAAAAAGACAAAGGCCAAAATTACAACGTGACCAAAAAAATGCTGAAGTTAAGACACAGAGTCAGAGGACGGCATAGTTAAGTCAAGCTATAGACACAAACAGAGTCAGAGGAGGGCATATGCTGTGTATTGATAAGGTGTTAATCAATATGATTCATCGAGCATGAGTAAGGAGTGAGAATGAAAAAGTGAGACATGCAGATGGAGACAAAGAGAAAGATTGCTAGAGCTTGAAAGGGAGAGAGAGAGAGAGAGAGAGAGAGATTTCATTCCATGACAGGTCACATTGACACACCACCTGTTCCACCACACTTTTGATGTCCAATCAGCAGCCTAGCCTGAGGGGTGACCCCAGCGTTAGCACTAGCCTACACAGCCCAACTACACATGCCAGGCATGGGGCTGATGGCCTAGTGGCCAGGCCCATAGGAGTTCTGGAGTGGTTTTTAGATTGACCTATTAAGTGGGATACCCGAGAGAAAGAGAGAGGGAGAGAGAGAGAGAGAGGGAGAGAGACAGAGAGAGAGAGAGAGAGAGAGAGAGAAGGGGGGCAGGGGGGGGGGGGGGGGCAAAGACAACAAAACGAGAGCACATACAGTACTGTAGCCTACAGACAGGCAGACAGACAGGCAGGCAGACAGACAGACAGACAGACAGACAGACAGAGACAGACAGACAGACAGACAGACAGACAGACAGACAGACAGACAGACAGACAGGCAGACACACAGACAGGCAGGCAGACACACAGACAGGCAGACAGACAGACAGACAGGCATGTTTTGGAGCAGTCATTACAGGAGCGGTGAAGATCCTCTCCAGGCGTCTCTGAGCCTCTTCAGTGGGACTGAGCGGTGCTTCCTACAGGTCAGATCCAGACCACAGGGTTGAGCCCCAAAACCTCCACACAGAGCAAAGCTACAGAAACTACACAAACAAGCGCTTCTACCACAGTGTATCAAGTGAGGAATACTGCTGATACCAGGTTTCCTAGCTTCAGACAGCAGAACTAGAGATTGGTTTGTTGTGAGCAGAGGCTAAAATACTACCATTCCCAGAGCCATGCAACACCGTCATCTCACTGCTGCAGGCCGCACACACCGTACACCAAAACAAACACACCTTGTGGATTATGGTGGGATTGCACTTGGAAGAACAGTTCACAGAAGGTCTCACAGAGAAGAGGCAAGAGGGTGCCTTAACCTTAAATCAACACACACACACACACACACACACAGCAGCACACACCAGAAACACAGGCCACATCCGCAGGCAAAACACACACACACACCCACACAGAAGGTCCATCAGATTAGAGGTGATCCAACCATGCTACGGACCAACACTGCAACACATGCACCATGCTCCTTCTGCTCCCGGCCAGCCACATCAAAATGTGGGTTGTGAAATAAGTTCAGATTGTAGTAATGTTGAGCAAGGCCAACTGGTACTGGCCTCAACAACAACAACACAGACAAGCTTTAGTCTCTTAACGGCGAACTTGCAGAAACCTGCAGGCCTGGCTCTAAACTACTACCCCAGAAAACAAGCATCTGACTACCACAGAAAACAAGCATGTTACCACCCCAGAAAACAAGTATCTTACTACCCCAGAAAACAAGTATCTGACTACCCCAGAAAACAAGTACTGTATCTGACTACCCCAGAAAACAAGTACTGTATCTGACCACCCCAGAAAACAAGCATGTTACCACCCCAGAAAACAAGTATCTTACTACCCCAGAAAACAAGCATCTGACTACCCCAGAAAACAAGTATCTGACTACCCCAGAAAACAAGTATCTGACTACCCCAGAAAACAAGTATCTGACTACCCCAGAAAACAAGTATCTGACTACCCCAGAAAACAAGCATGTTACCACCCCAGAAAACAAGCATGTTACCACCCCAGAAAACAAGTATCTTACTACCCCAGAAAACAAGTATCTGACTACCCCAGAAAACAAGCATCTAACTACCCCAGAAAACAAGCATCTTACTACCCCAGAAAACAAGCATCTTACTACCCCAGAAAACAAGCATCTTACTACCCCAGAAAACAAGTATCTTACTACCCCAGAAAACAAGCATCTTACTACCCCAGAAAACAAGTATCTTACTACCCCAGAAAACAAGCATCTTACTACCCCAGAAAACAAGTATCTTACTACCCCAGAAAACAAGTATCTTACTACCCCAGAAAACAGCGGCACCAGCGGTAAGTGGCTGGACACGATCTCCCAGGGACCCCGCGCAGAGGACGGCCACGCCACATTCCCTCAACATTCCTGTTTTTCCCCTCTCTGTAACTCCCCTACCGCCAGGCCTTAATAAACAACGCCTCCGCGCGGCATGGCAGCCGGGTCTCAGCGGACCGGCGCTGGAGAGAAAATAGCTTCTGAACTGTGTTTGTTTTGGTGGGAGCTCGTCGCGGCGGAGCCTGTGTACGTCTCGGAGGACAAGGTTCCGACGGAGATGCTGCAGTGGACCAGGCCTCGTCCACCCCCTGGAGGAGCTCGGAGGAGAGGGGAAGAAACATGGAGCTCGTGTGTGATCTAGAAAACTCAACAACGCTCCGGCCTCCAGAGACGGTGGCCTTTCACCAAAGAAAAACTCACCAGCAGAAGACAACAAGGAGAAAGTTGAACGTGCTTTTAGTAGGGAATTTCAGAACAACGGCAGCAAATAGTGACCCAAAAACAGTTCGGTAGACAAAGTGGGAACTCAAGTGAAGTTAGTAAAAACACACCACAACCGTGAGTCACCCCCCCCCCCACACACACACATACTGCACACACACACACCGCAAATATGTGCATCAAGTCAGCATTCAGTTTTCAAACCACAGTCCAGAATCCACAATCCAAACGTTTGCCTGGCCATGCCACACAGTACAGTACGGTACCTCTGGCTTCTTCCCAGCAGGCTGTTTGGGAGCTGGGATTAACCCAGGCGCTGGGGAGAAGGGGTCGGTCTTGGGAGGCGGGGGGACGAAACCAGCGGGAGGAGAGAGGGGCGTGGATTTGGCGGGAGGGACTGGCTCCGCCGGGGGGGAGAGAGGGGAGGTTTTGGGGGCAGGGGTGGAACGCGGAGAGATGACAGTGGAAGGTTTAGGCGCCGGGGCGGAGCTTGATGGCGGCGGGGCACTGGAGGGTTTGGGGGCTGGTACGAAACCAGCGGGGGGGGAGAGCGGGGAGGGTCTGGGGGCTGGGATGAACCCGGGCAGGGTGAGGGGGTTTCTGGAGGCCGTGGTGGCGGTGGCGGCGGTGACGGTGACAGGGGCAGAGGTCTGTGGGGTGGTGTGGTCCTGCTTAGAGACCGACCCTGCCGCTGGCTTGGGCTCCGGCTCCACCACCAAGGTCTTTGTTTCAGTCTTCTCCTCAGTCTTCTTCTTCTCCTCTTCCGTCGGCTCCGTCTTCTCGGGGGGGTCGTCCCTGCGTGTGCGAGGGCGGGGCTCCCTGGTCCTCCCGCGGCCCATCAGGCTGGTCAATCCGGCCGCCATGTCGTCTTTCTCCTCCTTCTTGATGCTGTCGTGCTTGAAGGAGAACGACGGAACCTTGACTGACTTCGGTACCGACGTCGGCGCCGTGGGCGGCAGAGCTGCCGGCTGGGGCGGTTCAGGGGCGGGTTTGGCGGTCGGCTCCGGAGGAGACCTGCTGGGTGTCTGGGCGGTGTGCGGCGCCGGTTTGGCGTCCTCCTCCTCGCCGGGCAGAACCCTCCTCACCACACGCCGCACCACCTTCACCACCTTCTTGCGGGCGATGCTGTGGTCGTCCGCAGGGTCGGGCTGGCCGGCGCCGCCGTTGATCGCGGCGCCGTTTTGCCCGCCGTCGCCGTTCACCGCCGTCTCCATCCCCGCGGGAGTCCGCAACGCCACAGGACTCTTGAACCTCCCGGGTGCCTTGGACGGAGGCTCCGGGCTTTTGAAGCGCTCCGGCACCATGACCTGCGAGCGGACCTGGGGCGGGGAGGGACTGCGGAACCGGGGCGGGGAGGGGCTGCGGACCCGGGCAGCGGTGGCGGGCGCGGGCGGAGCCGGGCTCCTGGTGCGGAACAGGCCCCTGCCTGGGTCCAGACACGGCACCGACTGAGCCCTGCTACTCATGCTGCCCTCGCTGTCGGACTACTCACACAATACAGCAGAGAGAGAGAGAGAGAGAGAGAGAGAAAGAGAGAGAGAGCAAAGTATGAGGAGAAACTCACACACAGCTACTGTCTGCACAAACTGGACTACACCAACAGCACGACATAAAAATAACCAATACAGCTACTGTACCAGACTGGGTACACGTGGTTTCAGGGTCCTGGTAACCCCCAGCGAGGTACCGCAATAGGGGTTAATTTCAGTCCTTGTACACCCAGTCCATAGCTGTTGTCTGGCCTGTATTGACGCCAGGCTATTACAGCATGCTGGCGGACCCCGTGTGTCTGCTGACAGCTACTGTGGTTTGACCATGCATTATTAAAAGCTACAGCATGCAACTCAATAGCCCTGCGACCGTATCTCAAGTGTATAAACTGCCGGCTATCAGAGATAACACAACAGAACCCACCCAGAGAATCCTGGTCTAGAAGGCTGTGTTCATATCTACTGTAGGCATCACTTCAAAACAAATTCCTAGTATGTGCGAAAACCTGCCAGGCTAAATAAATCTGATTCACGATCTGGATCCAAATCAGAACTCGACTAACATTGATTTGAGAGGGGGAACGACCGAGTCAGTTCAACGGTGTCTAGTTACAGCCCAGACTGACCCCACAGAGCCTGGCTAACTGGCTTGGGCAACATGGAAGGTGTTATTGTAGGGTCAGGCTGGTGCGCTAACATTCCCCCTGGCCAGCTGCCACAGGCCTGGTCAGCTCCTGAAATAGCCCCGGGTAACGGGGGGGAGTTCGGACCGAGAGAGCAGAGGGGTCTTTGAGGGCTGAATGGACGCCTACATGGCCCAGGACTGCCTCTCACTAACATACAGTAGCACACAGACAACGGCATGCGCACACACACGCACACACACATTCACATAAGCATCACTTGTACAGACAAACACCTCTGCCCAGCCTTTCGCTCCGCCATATTATCCACACACACACACACACACACACACGCACACACGCGCACACGCGCACACACACACACACACACACACACACACACTATTCACATAACTGTTTGCCTTGACCGCTAACAATCGTTCCAACAACACACACTCTTATCTCTAAAGGTTTTCCACGGTTGAATAGCTCACCCTGCAGGCCCTGTGCTACAGTACATCTCCCAGGCAGAGCAGATCTCTGAACAGGCTAGCGAATGCTGAATGAAGGTGGAGGACTACAGAAGTTGACAATAACAGTCCGTCACTGTTGAATCCTCATCTAACATTCTTGAAGTAACAGTACCAGCTGTTCCATGGCTCCTGTGGGGGGGCTTTGGTCTTTTCAGTAGGCCAGACAGGGGCATTGTATCCTGGGGAGAACACCTCACGTCTGGGGCTCTGGAGCCTGGTTCCCTGGATGCCTACAGTACTTCCATGAATATCCCTATCTGCGCTCTGCTGCTGGTCTCACTGTTCCAGACACACGGCCCTCTCTCACCCAGATCTGCTGGTCTCACTGTTCCAGACACACGGCCCTCTCTCACCCAGATCTGCTGGTCTCACTGGTGACCTGCTGCACCCTCACAACCAACAAACACACTCATTAGTTGGTATTAGCTGTATGGATACTGGGGGCCAATTAAGCAGCTCTCTCACCGTGGCCAATCCTGTCAGAGCAGCGGTCTAGATAAGAGAATCTGCTAGATTAACTCCTCTAATCACACTGAGGGGCGCGCTGAAACGATTCAAGTGCTTTAAAAGCTTAGTCAATTAACAATATGATGATCGCAGCTAATGCTCGAATGAGCTCTCAAATACGCACGCACACACACATGCACACACACGCGCGCGCGCGCACACACACACACACACACACACACACACACACACACACACACACACAGACACAGACACACACCCTGTTTGTGTATCCTGGGGTAACATAAGGAGACGGACGGTAACACTTAAGATCTCACAACAACAGAATATTCTGCAAAAAAAACATGAAAAAGTTAATTATGCAATTTAGAAAGCAATTACCAATAATGCCACAGTGCCAATCCCCAGGCTTCTTTTACCATCTGTGACATTACAGCTAGAATAGAACCATATTGTAACTACGCTCTTCCACTCTGACTATTTTCAAATCAGCTTGCAAATGACTACATTGTTTGACTAATTGCTTGTGTCAGGAGAAGAAGGCTGGTTCAGACACAAATACCACTGCAGCCTTCAGGCAGCTGACCAGTGAGCGGAGAAGGCAGAGAATATTCTCCAGTCCTCCGGTCCAATACTCTCCCTCAGTCCTTACTGACTCCACGTTGCAAAAATCTGCGGTTACAGCTAAAAAACAGGTTTTAGTAACACTAACCGAATCGATATTGAATCAAAACGAATTGAATCGTGATAATCGATTCTGAACCTTGGGAATCGGAATCGAATCGATTCTTGAAATTCGAATCGATATCCAGCCCTATTTCAAAGCCCAGAAATGTGTGATCCCTACGTTTTCCTTCCTCCCTCCTTTGTGAGTGAGTGCGCCCTCAACTCAGCTGAAACCATATCACACGGGACACTTACACTAGGATTGGAACCCTTGTTGGCGCCAGGTTTGGTATCTTCTTTGACCTAGAGGGGTTTGATGTGCGAAAGGGAACCGAGGTCAAAACCTTAGCAGTCAAAAAAGGAGGCATTCAAAATGTAGGTTACACCACAGTTACTCACTGCACTACATGCAAACCCCACATCATGCAAAATAGGTCTAGATCTAAAATGCCCAGGACTCCTGTGTGTTGGTTGTTTTAGGAGTAGATACAGGCCATCACTCCTGAGGGTGCAGCTTTACAGCCCTGCCAAAAACCATTCCTTTTCCTATTCATTAGTTCTTATTTTGGGCAACTGGAGGTGTCGACTTTCTGTGAAGACACACACACACACACACACACACACACACACACACACACAGACACACACACACACACACACACACACACACACTGAAACACACATGCGTGTGTTAGTGGCCAATCAAAATGAAATCAAAGACCAGCTTGGCAATTAGTGCTTCTCTAGAATAAGTAGCCTACAGTATCTGATGCGATATTAAAGGCCTCTCACTTCAGTGAAGACCAAATAGTTCAGTTGAGGTTTTTCCATCTGCTGTGAGTAAAAACCCACGGATATTAGATCACATATGCTCCATAATGGTTCCATAATGGTTATATTTCGCTGTCAAACACCCGCTACATAAGCATAGCTATGTGACCACAAACACCCGTTGCCGTGACACTGACAGACCAAAATGGCCGCCCAGTGGAGGCGCGATACATGCAAGAGCTTCTCCCAGGAGGAGACGTTTCCCCCACACCATGCAGCGTTGTGAGGAACAGTGGAACGAGACTTTCCTTTTGCTCCCAGAAGGAAAAGCGCGATGAGAATGCCATGTTGGCTGCCCTCCTGTCATTGGCTGAGCCAGGTGAGGGGGGAGGAGTTTTGTGGACTGGGTCAGAGAGAGAGGGGTGGAGGGAAGGGGAGGATGGGAACGGAGAGGAGTTCTTCACAGATGGATGGGCAGATGGATGGACGGATCTTCACCAAAAAGGCAGAAATCGCTGGTTCTTCCTGCAACCAGGAGCGTAGAGAAAAGGCCCTTGATGGAGGTGGGGCTGGAGCAGAGCCCTGAGCTGGAGAGAGAGGGGTAGAGAGCAGGGATGGATCACACGGGGGGGGGGGGGGGGGGGGAACAGGAGAGACAGACTCCCATAATGACACGGAAATCACCGGTGACATCAATTCATAAGCAGGCTTCGCACAGACGTAAATAAACCACTTAGCCTTTGCTATTCTCAGACTCTGTGTGTGTGTGTGTGTGTGTGTGTGTGTGTGTGTGTGTGTGTGTGTGTGTGTGTGTGTGTGTGTGTGTGTGTGTGTGTGTGTGTGTGTGTGCGTGCGTGTGTGTGGTTATCAGTGGACACTGACGGGGGGGCTTTTTTAGGAGAAGCCATCAGGGTACATGGGAGGTGTTGAAGCCCAAATGTTTTGATTCTGAAAGTGAGTGAATCGGAGCCACCGCCAAACCGCACGCACGCACACACACACACACACACCCACCCACCCACACACCCACACACACACACAGTAAAATCATCACGATGGCATGTGCTTGAACCCACACAGACCCATGGGAGTACTGTACTCCCTGCCTGTAGACCTGAGAATAGCCCTGTGACAGCCTGAGGCAAATGTTGCTCTGTCACTCGGACCCTGGCGTGCTTTTGGTAGAGGGCCAACAGTCCCAACACAACAGCAGCTTAACACACTGAATCACCCTCGCAACACCAGTGTTCAAGATTAGGACCATCTGATAATCCCAATTAAAAGAAAGCAATCTATGGTAGCTAGGCGTGAGCAATACCCCCCTAGTGTTATCATTGTTAATGACTATGACAAATCAAGTGGTATTCAGTGACAGGACTGGCATGGGCTGGGTTATTGATGGGCTCTGATACTGCCACCCGGCTCACATCAACAACTACGCTCACGAGCAGCCTTGTCCTCTGGTGGTACGGCCAGTTAGCACAGTATAGACCAGACAGGAAACACACACGCTGTCTGCATCTCAGATCCACCAGATCCACACCAGGGAGGTCTACTCACACAGCAGGGCAGAGAACGAGCATCATCACTATGGGATATTAAGTCATCTGGATAGATGTAGAAAGATTGTCAGCCAACAGCAGCAGTAGATCACCACTGAGCACACCCCTTGGACAAACCCCCCTTTCTATTCTATTCTATTCTATTCTATTCTATTCTATTCTATTCTATTCTATTCTATTCTATTATTACATTTGTCATTATTATACGGATGTGGAGAAATCACATTGTATTCAGTAATTCAATTTTCTATTATAGGTAATGAGAAACCACTGAGCTACCGGGCCTGTATTAACTCAATAAACCACAGAACATGAAAAAAAAACACATAAAATCAAACTCAGTTCAAACATGAATTCAAACTCAGTTTTCCATGCGTGGGGAGAGTAGATTCAAACAAAGGGCTCCATTCATCTACATCAACACATGCCCATAAACCCTAGAGCCAGCCCAAGACCGTCACAGCCTTCCCGTCACACCCTCCTGCTCAAACACTGCCACACTAAGGTACATGAACCAAGCTAAGACTGAACAAAGGCTGCTGGCATGGCTAGCTGAACCTAGAGCTAAAGGGCTAGCCGTGCTAGCATGGCTAGCTGAACCTAGAGGTAAAGGGCTATCCGTGTGCCAGGCCTAGCAGCCCCACTCACTCACACTGTGGTCAGCACTAAAAATAGTGGCTCCGGCCCTACAGGCCACACACCTAGCTCCCGAATCCTTCCAACCAAGGCCTCTGCCCTTTCCTCACCACCCAAAAGAACCTCTTCTTTTTACCTGCTGTCTAGGTTGGTAGATCCGCTATGTCCTCTTAATTGGCGGTCCTAGAAGTTGGCGTTGGGTTGGAGACTGAGGCAGAGTGAGGGAGAGAGCGGAGGCGGCCGACGGGCTCGCGTCACACACACTTGATGACTGAGGAGGACAGGAGCACCGTGATAGGCCGGCTATTCCTGACAGCGAACGAGCAGACAAGGGGTGGGACAGCTGTCCTGATATGAGCGTCCAGGAGGGTTAAAAATAGCCTCCCCCCCCCCAGCACTAATGACTGATCTGCTATAACAACCCCCCACCCCCAAGAATTCAGGCCAGGCAGTCTGGCAGACCTCTCTCACCTCCACAGCTGCTCCTACAGTGCAGTGTTAGAGAGTGTTAGAGAGAGAGTGAGAGAGTGTGTGTGTGTGTGTGTGTGTGTGAGTGTGTGTGTGTTTGTGTTGTTTTTTGACAGAAGTGATGGATGTGTAAGGAAAGTTATGTTTGAGTTCCATCATTGAAAAGCTGTTGTAAAAGAAGCCGTGCCAGGCTGAGGAAGGTCAGGTACCTGGTCAGAACGGGTACGTGGGTTTGTACAGAGCTGCATCTTCTTCCTGGTTGAGACCGAGCGGTCGAGACGATCAAGAGAACGAGGGGAAACAGAAAAGAGAAACAGAAGCGCGGTGACACTGAAAACAGGAAGTGACACCCCAGGACCCGGTCCAGCCCTCCCTGCTCTCACACAGTCTGCAGTGCATCATGGGAAAGCTGCTGGGGCTGACTAATGACAACTGTTGCCTACCGTTGTGCCCATGAGCAAGGTGCTTAACCCCAACACTACATTAGCTCAAAACATTGTAAGTGTCTGCTAAATGACCGAATTGTAAATGACTAAAATGTAAATGTGAATCATGTGCTAATCAACTACATCAGGTTATATAGTGTAATACAACAACATGCATTGCTTTTGTTTATTCTGTAGCTGATACTCAGTATCTGATGCCAGTCCAGTCTGGTCATGTCAAGAGGGGAGAAAGGAAGTCTCTTTCTCTCTCCCCCCTCCCCCCTCCCCCTCTCTCTCTATCTCTCTCCCCCCTCCCTCCCTCCCTCCCTCACCCTCTCCCCTCTCCCTCCCCCTCTCCCCTCTCCCTCACTCTCCCCTTCTCCCCTCTCCCTCACCCTCCCCCTCTCCCTCCCGCCCTCCCCCTCCCCCTCTCCCTCCCGCCCTCACCCCCCCCCCCCCCCCCCCCCTCTCTCTCTCTCTCTCTCTCTCCTAGTAGTTTAGCAGATTATTTGGGCAACTGTTTTGCTGACACAGCAACAAAGACATCCTGGAGGAAACCTCGGTGTCTCTTTCTCTTTTACGGTCATCCGTTTGATGCGCTATAGATCCGCGAGAAACATCTTTATCACCAAGAAACGTCTTTATCACCAAGAAACGTCTTCTACATTCTAAACACAACTGTCCCCCAAGGATCACACACAATGACTTCATAACAACAGTATGTGAGTCAAGCCATCGCTGTCAACAGGGATGAAGCCAACGACATCACTCAATGCAATTATGTTCTCACATCCACATTAGTAGACAAGCCCCAGAGTACCGCCACTGTAGTAGCAATGTCACCGTAGCATCACCTGCCATCTCCATAACCACCACTAGAGAGCAGCCAATCCTGCACCACTGCAGTTAAAAAGTATTCACTTCCCACAATCAGCCACAAGAGGGACCCACCGGAGCAGGAATCAGGCTGTCCTTGCTCGCACAAAGCCCTGTTCATTCTGCAGGCCAAACACGTCGCTGTCACTTCCTAGAGTCTGACTGGCCAGGATAGAACCGGCTATCGCTTCCTCGAGGCTGACCAGGGGAGATCAGGTCAAGCAGCAGTATGGGCCTCAGCTCGTATAACACAAGGGCCTCATTTGATTCCATGCACCACTGTACATATAATCAAATGATTTCCTGGTGTTATACAAGACGGGTTGGTTGGGGAAAATGTGGGTTGGGCAGCAGGGAGGGGTGGAGGTATTGAGGGTGGATGCAAACATCTGGTTTAACACCACCAAGCTCTGAAAAATGTTGTCATGTCATAGGGTGAGTTTGGGTGTGCGAGCCTGAATGTGTATGTGTACTGTATGTGTGTATGGGTGAGCGCGCACGTGTGTGTATATGTGTGTGAGAGCACGCGTCAGTGTACAGTATGTGTGTGTTTGTGTATTGTATGTGTGTCTGAGCGTGTGTGTGTGCATTATATGTGGATCTATGTGCATGCTGACTAATACATTGCGTGTGTGAATGCATACTGAGTGCTTTAGAGAGAACACAAGCCTGTATTGACAAGGCCTCAGGCTTTCCCCTATTAAACCAGAACAACTACTAACCCACATCCCTGTCTGTTATCAACCCATACTAACCCACATCCCTGTCTGTTATCAACCCATACTAACCCACATCCCTGTCTGTTATCAACCCATACTAACCCACATCCCTGTCTGTTATCAACCCATACTAACCCACATCCCTGTCTGTTATCAACCCATACTAACCCACATCCCTGTCTGTTATCAACCCATACTAACCCACATCCCTGTCTGTTATCAACCCATACTAACCCACATCCCTGTCTGTTATCAACCCATACTAACCCACACCCCTGTCTGTTATCAACCCATACTAACCCACATCCCTGTCTGTTATCAACCCATACTAACCCACATCCCTGTCTGTTATCAACCCATACTAACCCACACCCCTGTCTGTTATCAACCCATACTAACCCACATCCCTGTCTGTTATCAACCCATACTAACCCACACCCCTGTCTGTTATCAACCCATACTAACCCACATCCCTGTCTGTTATCAACCCATACTAACCCACATCCCTGTCTGTTATCAACCCATACTAACCCACATCCCTGTCATCAGACAAGGACCTCTCAGGAGAAGCCCTGGCAAGCTCTGGGAGACAGTGAAGACAATTTAGCCATTTAGCAGACACTTTTATCCAAAGCCACGGGTTGAGTGGTCTGGCCTAGTCTTGAACAAGCAGGCAGTTTCAGTCGCTGGTCAGATGGTCTGACCACTGGGCTCCCTGCCAGGTGAAGTCTGTCCATGTGGTTTTGCTGTGTGATGAAGCTACTGCTGTAATCACTCCCACCAGAGGTGGATGAAGGAAGAATGTCAGGTATGAGTGTGTCAGCACACAGTATCTGAAAACTCCCCTACTCCAAACTACGGTATTCAACTAATGGAACTGGAGATGAACATTACCGGTTGGTAAACTATTACAGTATGTTGGCAGGCTAGTACCAGTACCAGTACCAGCTCTGAGTCATCAGAATCAGAACGCGAATACTACCATTTAATTACTGTATTTAACCAGGGAAGTCCAGTTGAAATTGAGGTCTCTCTTACGAAGAAGCTCTGGCAAGTTTCAGGCAACATACAACATCAAACAACAACAACAGTAATAAAAAGTTGAAATTGTATTGTTGTTGTTCAATGTTGGGGTTAGGGGTCAATGGAAAGTCCTGTGCTTTCATGAGCTGCTAAGCATTGAAGTAATGTTACCGTAGGTAAACAGCGCACAAAAAACATGTTTCAAACTTCGAGGGCTTACCCCTCTATCCTGGGTATTACCTCCTGGTCTCTCCTGTATCGGTGTGTCTCTCCATCAAGAGTCTCTCTGGTTCAGCCTCCCTATCTGAGCTGTCTGTTGCGTAGGTAGTATGCATGTTCGGAGCCATGTTGAGGCTGGCTGGGACATGTCACACAGACAACTGGGTCAATCATTAGGTTTGTCCCCAGGGAGAAACCTCAGTCATATGGCCTCTAACACACAATCATAACAGTTAAACAAGCTGTAGAGTGAGCAGGCCTACACACAAACAAACAAACAAACAAACAAACAGGCTTTCACTCGCCCTAAGTAGCATCACAAGCACACTAATTACAATATTAGAGAACGCATGACTTCCATCAGTCACAATGTCAAACACCAGCCTATTCAATGTGGGGTTGATGTTAACTCCTACAGAATGACCGGTACCGCTCCAAAGCTGTGAGGGTGATCACTGTTGTGGATCCATGTCCGTACACAGCCACTCCACTCTCCATGGGCCAGTGTGCCCGGGGAGGGCTGCCTGGCAGACAGACAACACTCCTCCTTCATCGCTGTGACATTCTTCTGATACGCATTCCACATAGGTGGCATGCTGTCAAAGGCTTAACATGTTGATTTTATTACAGCGTCACTCACACACTGGTTCCCTACGCACACGTACGCGCGGTCGCGCACACACACGCACGCACACACAAATTAACTAGAGAGACAAGGGATTAGAATGTAAGCTATGGGGCATAATGGAGGGGGCTGGGGTCATTTCCATTTAACATTTCTGTCGATTGGATTGGACATGGAATTAGTCCAGAGGGGACCAATGCAGTCACTGAACTGTTGAGCTGAGTTGAGTTCTGATCAAACTGAAGCCAGCTTTATTCCTCGCGTCTTTTCAGAAAGAAAGAGAACAACAGGGGACCGATTCTCACTGCATTTCTTCCGACCAAGACGGCCAGCTGTAGGGCGAGGCGTCACAGGTCAGTTCTACACAGGACGGTCAAGGGAGAGTGAGTCCAGAGCAGGGGTTGTGGTCAAACCACACTGACCACAATGCTACTGTATGATTCTATATAGCATACCTGTGCTATTAATCACATAGTGATACCAACACGGACAAAGCCTACGCACACTTATGTTCAGTAGTATGCCTTGCACCACACGCACGCACACACACGCACACGCGCACACGCGCACACGCGCACACACACACACACACACACACACTCCTGGTGCCTTGCCCTCAGCAGGGGTCTGTTCTCAGCACTACAGTCAGAGCATAGAACCGCCGGGCGACACAGCACACAACAGCGAGCGACTTTCTGGACCCGCGCCTCCAACCTCACCCAGGGGCAAAGCTGCTGTCAGCACTGAGAGAAAGACATGAAGAGAGCGAGGGAAGCAGAACAGGGAGGACAGAGAGAGAGAGGGAGAAAGAGGGAGAGAGGAAGAGGGGGGAAGAGGGAGTGAGAGAGAGAGGGAGAGAGGAAGAGGGGGGAAGAGAGAGTGAGAGAGAGAGAGAGAGAGAGAGAGAGAGGGAGAGAGAGATGAAGAGAGAGACAGAGAGAGAGGAATAGAGAGATAGAATGAGAGAGAGGGAGAGAGAGAGAGAGAGGAAAAGAGTGTGGGGGGGTTCTGATCTGAGCATTATGAACATCAGGGCTACTGTAGGGTTAGGGTTCTGGTCTGAGCTGTGTTGGTATGAAGTTCAGGGTTAGGGTTCTGGATGAAGGAGTCCGGATAAAGAGTGCATTTTTGTACTCTCCTTTATTATTTGCGCTTGTTGAGAGCAAACTTAGGAGCTAGGAGTTAGGAGCTAGGAGTTAGGAGCTAGGAGTTAGGAGCTAAGAGTTAGGAGCTCGGAGTTAGGAGCTCGGAGGTAGTAGCTACTGTAGCGAAAAAGACATTTCACTGCTCATTGACCTGTATGATGTAGCAATACACAAAACGTTGGACTTTGAGGAGCTATCAACCTTTCAGGTCAAGCTGAACCAGAAAATGCTCCACCCTCAACAATACTGTAGCACCCCGCTTACTGTGAGTACAGAACACTAACCGCCTTCCTATCACATGTTAATGAGAGCGCTTAGCCTGCATTCAGAACCCCAATCCTCAGAATCCTACCGCTTTACACCTGATCCTGCGTTTGGACCTCAGCCAGCACTGTTAAACCTCGGCCAGGACGGTGAAAGGCGTTCAGTAGGCCTCTAGATGTGTAGGAACACATGACCCCAGTGACGTGAGACCTGTGGGCCCTGACATGTGAGCAGGGAGGCAGACAGTGTGTTCATGTCTGCTGAGACTCTGACCGACTCATGGAGAGAGAGAGAGAGAGAGAGAGAGCGAGAGAGAGAGAGAGAGAGAGAGCTTCAGTGAGCTGAACCCCCCCTCCATGTTTCCACAGAGCTCCAGGGGGGGGGCAGATCTGGGTCAATGTTACACAGACAGCCACTCTGCTGCAACAGCGCACGCACACACACACACACACACACACACACACACATACACACACATACACACACAGCGTGTGGTTAATCACTCAACATCTTTACCGTTTTTCATTCACACAATCATACACACACACACACATTTTACCATGGATTCCTAAACCTAATCACAGTTTATCAAAGTAACTGTAGCACCACTCTGCATGCACGCATGCACGCACGCACGCACACACGCACGCACGCACACACGCACACACGCACACACACACACTTCAGCTCATTTCCCTTGGGTATGTGGAGAGACGTGGAGGCTGGAGAGCACACGACCGGGCTCTTAACCTGTCAGTGTGAGCACACAACACCACCCTGATCTGAGGACACACACACACACACACACACACACACACACACACACACACACACACACACACACACACACACACACACACACACACACACACACACACACTTCGGGAGGACAGTGAGAAGCGGCACTGTCAACATTGGGATCAGTCACGCAGGCTGCCTTGTGACCCTCCTCTCTCCCAGAGGTTGAATATCTTCATCACTTCCCCCACGGAGAAGCAGGCTGAAGGAAGCCATCTTAGATCTACCCCAGCTGTCCCGGGTCGATAGAGAACTGGTACAGTACACTGGACTCCACTATGAAAACGTGTAAAGCACTACGGAAATAGAAGAAAGATTATGTTCCTGTAATAAGCTTTTGCTTCTCACTGTAGGCACTGTATTGAAATGATAATATCATATGTGGTTCATAGCGCCGGCTGTGCAGCATATTGTCTGTTAGACATTCGTAGTTCGAAACACTTTCGGCGAGCGGTTCAGATGACTGGGGCGGGCCGGTAGCACAGACGACAAGGTTCACACAGTGACAGTTGGTGTGCGGCGGTTGGTTGTCGTGGCTACCAAACTGTTCCACTGTCGCTTTAGCCAACGGCTATGATCGAAACAGGGCTTATCAGTGTGAGCCACTGCTGTCTGTCTCTCCCTTCGTCCACTCTCCTCTCAGCCACAATACCTCCACCAACCGCCCAGCAATCACCAGCTAACCGGCCCACTGACCAACAATCACCAGCTAACCAGCCCACCGCCCAACAATCACAAGCTAACCAGCCCACCGCCCAACAATCACAAGCTAACCAGCCCACTGACCAACAATCACAAGCTAACCAGCCCACTGACCAACAATCACCAGCTAACCAGCCCACCGCCCAACAATCAACAGCTAACCAGCCCACCGCCCAGCGATGTCACAGTTGCTGCTTGTTTGGCCGGCAGCCTAATTCTCTTTGGTGCCGTAATCTCTGTGGAATGCACGGGGGAACACGGTCGCCGTTCTACACGGCCCCCGGGATTTGGCCTGGCCTCTGACCTCATACGGAAGGTCAAAGGTTAAAAGGGGGAGGTGGCCAGGAGGAGCAGATGCGGGAGCCAATACAAATTTGAACTGTACCGTTTATCTGCAGAGGTACAGATAAACAGAGCTGGGGAGGTTTGTTGTGCAATAACTCTAAACAAAATTAGAGGCAAAATGTTGTGATGGTGGACGCCCATGTGAGCAATAGGCCTGTACTAATATAATCACTGGCTGGAGTAGATACAGTAGGAAGGAAATGATTAGTGATCGCATGTACTGTTTCCTAAGGGCTAGTTATGTACAGTAGGTGACATGTATATTTCACAGTAAGCTTCTGCTTGGCTTGCATGTATGTTGGTAGTAATTGTGTTAGCCAGTAACTAGTATCAGCCCACAGTCTAAGTACGCACTGCAGAAAGCAGTCTGGAAGCCAACCCTTAGCCAAGATCAGATCGATTCTTCTTTTTGGTCTTGCTGTACTTTTTTGAGACATGTCCAATTGTTGTCGTATTCTCTCCATACAGTATATACTGTAAGGCCTAACTGCTAAGTTAGCTTTTGTCAGAGACCTCATCCAACCACAGTACGTTGTCTATTCTGAGATCCCTGTAAAATGGACTGCACTTATACTGTACAGTACAGTACAGGCTGCACTTCCAGAAACCTCCCTACAAAGCTACTTCCTGTCCTTCACGTGATGTTTAGTCTCAGGAATGTACTGCTCTCGGTCTCATGATGAGACAGCCAAGTTACTAGCTACAGTATAGTTATGTGACAAGTTTTAACTACAGTATGTTTGTTAGCCTGTAGTGGTTAGCTATATTTGTTTGTAGTCCAATAATGCACGCACACCCATGTTATTCCATAGGTGCAGGATAAAAAAGTGGTCAGTTAGGAAAATAAGAATATCTGCACCCTGTTTTAATGCTCCCACGGTGCTTTAAGAGGGTACAAGGTTTCGACCTACAAGGTCTTCGTCAGGTAGCCTACATCGACAAAGTATGTAACTGACGAAGACCTTGTAGGTCGAAATGTACCCTATTAAAGCACAGTGGGAGCATTTAAATAGTGTGCAGATATTCTTATTTTCCTAACTGACCACTTTTTTATCCTGCACCTATGGAATAACATGGGTGTGCGTGCATTATTGGACTACAAACAAATATAGCTAACCACTACAGGCTAACAAACATACTGTAGTTAAAACTTGTCACATAACTATTCTTCTTTTCTTAGCTATATTTATGTACCTGTTAACTGTAGCGGTTAGCTGTTTGTTTACCTGTAGTGGCTAGTTATGTTAGTTTACCTGTAGCAGCTAGTTATGTTTGTTAACCTGTAGTGGTTGGCTATATTTGTTTACCTGTAGCAGTAAGCTGTGTTTGTTTACATGTAGCAGTTAGCTATGTTTGTTTACCTGTAGCAGTTACTGTAGCTATGATTGTTAGCCTGTACCAGTTAGCTATGTTTGTTAGCCTGTAGCAGTTATGTTTGTTTACCTGTAGCAGTTAGCTATGTTTGGTTACCTGTAGCAGTTAGCTATGTTTGTTAGCCTGTAGCAGTTAGCTATGTTTGTTAGCCTGTAGCAGTTAGCTATGTTTGGTTACCTGTAGCAGTTAGCTATGTTTGGTTACCTGTAGCAGTTAGCTATGTTTGTTAGCCTGTAGCAGTTAGCTATGTTTGTTAGCCTGTAGCAGTTAGCTATGTTTGTTAGCCTGTAGCAGTTAGCTATGTTTGTTTACCTGTAGCAGTTAACTATGTTTGTTTAGCTGCAGCGATTAGCTATGTTTGTTTACCTGTAGCAGTTAGCTATGTTTGTTTACCTGTAGCAGTTAACTATGTTTGTTTAGCTGCAGCGATTAGCTATGTTTGTTTACCTGTAGCAGTTAGCTATGTTTGTTTACCTGTAGCAATTAGCTATGTTTGTTTACCTGTAGCGGTTAGCTATGTTTGTTTACCTGTAGCAGTTAACTATGTTTGTTTAGCTGCAGCGATTAGCTACTGTATGTCTGTTTACCTGTAGCAGTTAACTATGGTTGTTTACCTGTAGCGGTTAGCTATGTTTGTTTACCTGTAGCGGTTAACTATGGTTGTTTACCTGTAGCGGTTAACTATGGTTGTTTACCTGTAGCAGTTAACTATGGTTGTTTACCTGTAGCGGTTAGCTATGTTTGTTTACCTGTAGCGGTTAGCTATGTTTGTTTACCTGTGGCGGTTAGCTATGTTTGTTTACCTGTAGCAATTAGCTATGTTTGTTAGCCTGTAGCAGCTAGGTATGTTTGTTTACCTGTAGCTGTTAGCTATGTTTGTTTACCTTAATGGTGCAATATAGCACAAGGAGATGGGGAGAAATGAGAGGGAAGTGCAGACTAACACATGCAGACACACACGTAGAAACACAAAGACGTAGCACACACAACAGAGCTGCAGAAAAGGGTACCTCTACTCTTGTGACAGCTCTGACTCCAATGTTGTCAGAAAAGTTAAAGTTAATGTCCTTAAAGTCCCAATGATCGTCACACACCCGACCTGAGGGTGGTGAAATTAGTTCTCCTCATTTGACCCATCCCCTGGGGGAGCGGTGAGCAGCAGCGATGACGCGCTCGGGAATCATTTGGTGATTTAGCGCCTCAATTCCAGCCTTTGATGCTGAGTGCCAAACAGGGAGGCAATGGGTATAGTCTTTGGTATGACTCGGCAGGGGATCGAACTCACGACCTCCCAGTCTCAGGGCGGACACTCTAACCACAAGGCCACTGAGCTGGTTTTAGCCCTAAGAGACATGTGAACAACACACAGTCACACACTCTCTCTCACACACACACACCCACACACACTCTCTCGCGCTGTCTCTCACACACACAGACACACACACCCACACACACACACACACACTCACACTCTCACATACACACTCACACTCTCTCACACACACACAGACACACACACACACACACACAGAAACACATCTACACACTCCAAAATGAACCATGAAGTGAATATGAGGTGCGACCGAAAAGTCCCCGGATTGTGTCAGCCACGCTCATGCCTCCATTTGAATTGAAAAATTGCTTTTAAAACCGTAGGGGTCCATACTCAAGACCAGAGTCTCCCAGGGGCTCGTGTGCCCTTGAGGTGTACAGCTGGCCTCTTCAAGTGACTGTGTTTGTGGGGGTGTGTTAACGTGTGTACAGATGTAAACTACATTATGTGGTGCTGGCGAGGGGTCTATTAATCTACCCACTGGGGGAAGTGGGACAGTCAGTTCCTGTGACTTCTAAGCCTCACATAATCCCACTGGGGCCCCCCGCGTCTGGGAACAGGAAGAAGACACACCAGTTAGTTCTCCTGTAGCCCCAAGTGGAGGAAGGTGGCCACTTCCTGTTCTAAATTACATGAAGTGACTTCAGATAACGAGTTACCTTCAAGCAACTTCTGAGAACTTCAGAGTTCAATTTACGATAGTCCACAGATCAAGACTCGGTTGAATCTCGGTTGCGCCCATGGAGACTGGCGTAAAGACGACAGCAGGCTCGCGTCGTCGTGTCATGTCACGTTCTACGAGGGGTGGGGGGGGGAGAGGATGATGACGATAACGGGCTCTGACAGCGAGTGACCACATGCCGTTGCAGCAGAGGAGCCAGAGCGTTATTCTGTGGGGACATGGTAGACATCTGACACTTGGAGCTGGAATATTCCCTATGAGACCAGCACTACTCCCTTCTTCACTGTCTCTCTGGTCTGTCATCTCCATCTCACCCTTTTCCCTAGATTTTTATCAGCTCTTTTTTACTTCAGCCTCGTCTCCTACTCCTCTGTCTGAGACTGATCCCCCCTTCCATCTGAGTCTCTCTCCTCTGTCTCCTCTACTCATCTCTCCTGTCTGAGACTGATCCCCTCTTCCATCTGAGTCTCTCTCCTCCGTCTCCTCTACTCATCTCTCCTCTGTCTGAGACTGATCCCCTCTTCCATCTGAGTCTCTCTCCTCTGTCAGCTCTACTCATCTCTCCTCTGTCTGAGACTGATCCTCTTTTCCATCTGAGTCTCTCTCCTCTGTCTCCTCTACTCATCTCTCCTCTGTCTGAGACCGACTAGCCTCCATTATCCCGCCTGCAGCATCTCTCTAAATTATTCAGAGAGTTGGAGGACACACACACGCACACACCCTGTGGGAAGGCACAGCTGCACTGTCCTCCTCCCGGCCAATGATGAAGTCAGACCCCTGGGCACCACTATAAAAAGCCATGGGTGTACCACCGCCGGGCGGACCGCGTGACCACCACGCCAGAGGCCTGGCGAAGGGCTGGAACGACCCCAGAGTTAAAAAGGAGCTCCGACCTCCAGCCCAGTTTTCCAGGAGAGGTTATGGTGACGAGGAGATGCTGTTACACAGCAGTGCTCGTCTGATTCCTGATCAATTCAAGTTTACCGTCTACCACTTCTGGTTGTGTGGCCGCTCACTATGACTGCAGTCCTCTCCTCCACCAGCGGCCAGCAGAAGACAGTCAGCCAGCTGGTTTCAGAGACAGGTCTCCCTGGTGGAGGGGGGTGATGATTTAAGGTGAAAAGGAATGAATGAATGGCATGTGCCGGGCGGATAGGCATGTCCACCTCTCTCCCTCCCGCCAGCCCAGACCGGGCCGGGCCATACCAGACCGGGCCAGGCCGGGCCGGGCTGGGCCAGGCCAGGCCAGACCAGACCAGGCCAGACCAGACCAGACCAGACCAGACCAGACCAGACCAGACCTCAAGCCTCGCCACAGCATGGTCATGCCTCCTCCATCTCCCAGCTGCTCCCAGGATTGGGAGAGTCCAGCGCTGGTCCAGAGGGGTCCGAGTCGTGACACCGCTGAGTGTTTGCGGCTGCGCTACTGAAGACCAGTCACGCACGGAGGGGCTCCACTACGGGAGCCAAGGGAAGCTGAGAGGCGCAGCAGGAACGGAACGTGGAGAGATGTTTCAGCTGTGACAGCAGGCAGACATGGACATGGACCTCAGCGACAGGCCTGATTGGTAGCCTTGATGTGGAGGATCAGGATGTTTCTATGGATATGGAGTGAAGGAGCATGGGACTTGGAGCTGAGTTGAGCCTCTATTTGGGGAACAGCTCAGTACATTCTGATATAACCAGCCGCCCTCTGACATAATGAGCTACAAAGTCCTGTTACTGTATAAAGAGTGTTGGCATGAACTGAACGAACTCAACAAGATGCCCTCTTAGGTTGACCAGAGGTTCGTCCATAGATGTGCAGGCTTCTGAGGCCGTTATGCTCAGATTCAGATCGCTCTGTGTATCCTGGTCTAGTGGGGACTTCTTTTTTACAGGACTGCAAAAACGTTTTATTTTTTTCAAATCTGCAAAAAGTGACCGTGGTCTCAGAATAACATGCGTGCCGATCCCAGACCAGATTCGACGGAAGTCGATGTCGCCGACCACAAATCAGCCGTTAGTTTATCTTCTTCTTCTTTCATATATCATCAGATGGCCAACTCAATGTTGTGCAGCCACGCCTTCGTCTCCGGTCCTAAGTCAAAGAGGCCGGCTTCTGAAGGTGGGCTGTATAGGGGGCTTCTGAAGGTGGGCTGTATAGGGGGCTTCTGAAGGTGGGCTGTATAGGGGGCTTCTGAAGGTGGGCTGTATAGGGGGCTTCTGAAGGTGGGCTGTATAGGGGGCTTCTGAAGGTGGGCTGTATAGGGGGCTTCTGAAGGTGGGCTGTATAGGGGGCTTCTGAAGGTGGGCTGTATAGGGGGCTTCTGTAGGTGGGCTGTATAGGGGGCTTCTGTAGGTGGGCTGTATAGGGGGCAGCCGGTGATTATATGCTCGGCAGTCTGATCAGGCTCGCCACACTCGCATGCCGCACTGTCCGATAGGCCCCACTTCTTCAGAGATGACTTGAAGCGGCCGACCCCAGTGCATAGACGATTCAACGAGGTCCAAAGACGGTGTGGTAGGTTAGCTGAGCGGAGCAGACAGGTCTGGATCAGCCCCTCGCCAGGGACCAGATAGTTAAAGTGAAGAGGTGTGAACACCTGCTTTATGAAGGCAAGCCTCAGACACGGTCACAAGGAGGCCAGAGCAGGGCAGGAATCCTGCTCAAGGTTATCTGGGCCACAAAACAGGCAGAAGCAGCTCTTCTCCCAAGCGTGCAGAGACATGACAGAGCTGAGATGGATGGAGAGATAGGATAGATGGTGAGATAGGAATAGGATGGATGGATGGATGGATGGATGGATGGATGGATGGATGGATGGATGGATGGATGGATGGATGGATGGATGGATGGATGGATGGATGGATGGATGGATGGATGGATGGATGGATGGATGGATGGACAGCTGGGTAGTGGAGTGTTGATGAATAGTCAGAGGTGATCTTTAGGGTGATTCATGACATGTCTAACAACATTGTGTAAATAGAAATCATCTTTTTAGGCAACATGTTTTGGCTCTATTTGCTAAGCTGTCCTTACTGTAAGACAGATATACACGCCAATTTGAAAAGTGACAGAAGGCTAGAGTTAACGCCTCTGGTTATGATGTAAGCAGTCTAATGATTACCTTCACTCAAAGCAGCCCGGTCAGCGCCTCTGTGTGCTCAGCAGAAGCAGTGGACCGACACAGGCTCACACACACACACTGCCATTAGCTGTTGGCGGCTAGCCTCAGTGAATGTCTCCTGCCTCAACAAAGCCTCTGTTTACCCCACAGCAGCCCTCTCCAGCCCCTGGGATCACCCCAGCAGTTTAATCCCCCTGTATGGAAAGGCAGATTATCTCCCAGCATGCCGTCTAACTGAGGGTGAGGGGACCATCTGTGTGAGACTAATGTGGCTAGTTATGGTGGGCTAGGATAAGCAGGCTGGTTATGGTGGGCTAGGATGAGAGGGCTAGTTATGGTGGGCTAGGATAAGCAGGCTGGTTATGGTGGGCTAGGATGAGAGGGCTAGTTATGGTGGGCTAGGATAAGCAGGCTGGTTATGGTGGGCTAGGATAAGCGGGCTGGTTATGGTGGGCTAGGATGAGAGGGCTGGTTATGGTGGGCTAGGATAAGCAGGCTGGTTATGGTGGGCTAGGATGAGAGGGCTAGTTATGGTGGGCTAGGATGAGAGGGCTGGTTATGGTGGGCTAGGATGAGAGGGCTGGTTATGGTGGGCTAGGATAAGCAGGCTGGTTATGGTGGGCTAGGATGAGAGGGCTGGTTATGGTGGGCTAGGATAAGCAGGCTGGTTATGGTGGGCTAGGATGAGAGGGCTAGTTATGGTGGGCTAGGATGAGAGGGCTGGTTATGGTGGGCTAGGATGAGAGGGCTGGTTATGGTGGGCTAGGATGAGAGGGCTGGTTATGGTGGGCTAGGATGAGAGGGCTGGTTAGGGTGGGCTAGGATGAGAGGGCTAGTTATGGTGGGCTAGGATGAGAGGGCTAGTTATGGTGGGCTAGGATGATGTTCTAACATGATCTCAGTAGACCTCTGGCTTCTCAGTTTGGATCAGTAGAGAGAATTGGTAGGGATCGTGGACCAGAGCTTCATAATCAAGTATCCACTCCTGATTATTGACAACCTTCACCCTCCACGAAATCCACCTCTGGGTTTTCTGGACATCCCTGCCCCCACATAAACCAAGACCAGGGACAAACAACAGAACCATTGTTTAAAAGCTACCTTGAATCCCACAGTTCTGTGACCGAAGTTAGGCTATATAATGTTATGTCTGTCAGGCCAGAGACTAACCACAAACCCAGTGACTGGGACACAGAGGGACTAACTGATCTTTTCCATTGGGATATTCAATAGCAGCACACTACAAAGAGCCCAACGTCAACATGCTAAAGCTGTAAGAGCAACAGCAGAGGACTGTACAGCCAGAGTAACAACACACGGATGCACCAGGAATCGGAGGAATTCTGCCTTAATATCCAACTCCCACCACAAGCTCTATATATGGGATCACGCAGAGTTAGGGGGAAACTCAACCCAATTCGGCCCGGAGACAAAAAGCATTCCATTCCCTGATTCCTTCACTCAAGTTTGTTTCTATTCCGGGGAACGTAGGCTGAGTTAATTAGAGTTACACAATGGGACTGAAAGGAAATGGGGTCTGTCTCACTAATGTGTTGGTGCAGTGTGTGAGTCATGCCATCTGTGTTGGGGCAGGAGCTCCAATGTTGGGACAATGAATACACACGCACTGGTGCCCATGTCCGACACACGCTTCTCTCTCTCTCACGCACGCACGCACGCCCGACACACGCTTCTCTCTCTCTCACGCACGCACGCCCGACACACGCTTCTCTCTCTCTCACGCACGCACGCCCGACACACGCTTCTCTCTCTCTCACGCACGCACGCACTCACGCACACACGCACACACACACAGAAAGAACCCAAATCTGGAGACAAAAGTTCACTGACAAAAGTTCAGTGTAGTTAAGGGAAATAACATATCATCAACCCATAAGAAGTTCTCTTTCTCTCTCTCTCCGTCTCTCCCTCTGTCATCCTTTCTCTCCATCCCTCCCTCTCTCATTTCCCTCTGTACATCTCTCTGCACCCCTCCACCGCTGAGAGCTGCAGTATCAGCCTGCCGTGAGCTGCTCTCCCCCCCCGGAATGGGAGAGATGGGCGAGGACCAAATACCATAAGCACAGAGGCGCCTTTCTGCGTCTGCCTGGGGGTCATCACTGGTCAGGGATCAGAGCTGCACCACGGCCTCGTCCCACGGAAAAGAAGAGGGAATTTACTGGGCAGACATGTACAATACTGGGCAAATGTTAACGGCCCCCGCGGGGTCTTCAATGCAGCACTCTGTCTGCCCCCTCTCTCTGGGGATGAGAAGCCAGACTATACCATGATGAGGGAAATGGGGGGGGGGAGAGAGTGAGAGAGTATAGTACAGAAGGATACTAGTGTGTGGTGGTCTTTGTAGAAACAGGATGGGCAGGGTCTGATTGCAGCCGGCCGGTCAGCAGAGCAAGGAGCAGCGTTTTCTCATGACACCGACGAAAGGTCCATCCGGACAGGAAGTGCCGTTGCACTACCGAGTCTGGGGCGCCGCTGGGGCATCGGCTGCTGCGTTCTGGTCTTCCCCTCCGCCCAGCGCCCCCCCCCCACCCCACACACACACACACACACACACACACACACACACACTTCCCTGCTGATTAGGACTGAGATTCAGTGAGTGAAAAACCAGGTGGCAGCTGGGAAAGGAAGTCAGCCTCTCCTTGGCATGGGGAGGTCAAGCAGAGAGAATCAAAGATGGCGTCAGGGTCGGCTAGGGGAGTGAGACGAGGAACGAGGAGACCGCTGAGATGTGAAGGTGATGCTGCTTTCTGTCTTTCTTTACCCCCACAGGGCCTTCACCTGCGTTTGCCTCGAGACGATATACACCACACAGCTACACAATACCACAACACACCGTTACACAATACCAGCCAAGAGTTCAGCTGCTACTACTGACAGGGTACAGGCCCAGAAACGCTTAGGGTTAAATATGTGGCAAGTTTACTCTGTAAGATGATATCTGTAACGCTAGCCGTAAAGCTAGACATCAAACAGCCTCCCTCCTTCGCAATCACTCATTCTCCTCCTCCTCCTCCTCCTCCTCCTCCTCCTCCCTCCCCTCCTCCTCCTCCCTCCCCTCCTCCTCCTCCTCTTCTGGGTTCCAGCCTCCAGGGACTAGGGTCAGGAAGTTCCATGTTTGTTCCAAAGCAGATTCCATAAATACCAAAGTGGAACGTTAAGGGAGGAGTCAATTTCTCACGTTTCCCTATCAGCAAGTCAGTCAGTGAACGATAGTCAGGGACCTGCTTACTAGGAATTCACATTTTTCAAGGAAATACTATTTCACTTTTTTAACTTCAAATGTGAATTAGAATGCCCAACCCCCCCCCCCACCCTCCCACAATATCTAGTTATTTTTGTATCAAACTTCATTCTGACAGCTCTAGATGACACCACTGATGTCTATAACATAGGGGTAAATAGCACTAGATCATACCACTGACGTCTATAACATAGGGGTAAACAGCTCTAGATCATGCCACTGATGTCTATAACATTCGTGTAAATGTGGTTATGAGATGGGTCAAGAGTTTTTCCAGGCACTGAGTCCAGAGTTTTCCCTGCTGGTCAGTTTATATGTAATAAAAGTACACTTCTAGAAGAAGGGGACTGAGTATGAGCTACAGTATCAAGATACCAAAACATCTTTAACACCACATGGAGACATCCTGGCATTTTGGCATCAACTGTCCAGCTAATACCAGTCAGAGGGACCTGGTGGCCAGGGATGAGGACACAGCTACTGACTGACCGCATGAATCAATCCAGTTGCCAGTTTCTGCTGAAGGCATTTCCTCTCCAGGCTCTATTGCTTCCTCTGCCACACGTTTTGGCTCCAACCCACCCCGTTATCACCCTCTCACGCACACACACGCACGCACGGACACACACACACATCCAGGGAGCTTTATTTGCACTAGTGTAAGAGGGGAAGTTGTAAGGTGACCTGGTTCTGATACGGCCTCCGGATGTTCAGGCGTGGAGCCAGAGGGAGGTCTGCTGTGTCTGGTGGGGTGAGTCAGCTCCCTGCTGGGTCTCTCCAGACCCTTTCATCTTTCAGCTACAGGTCAAGATCTGGGGTGTGAAAGTAGACTCGTGTGCACAACCGCAAACACTCAGAGGTATTAAGGGAGAAACCTGACATTCCAGTTACATACGTTTACTGTGGAGAGATTCACTAATACATGCGTCTGTAAATGGAGCCTGAAGGCTTCAGATTGTAGTATGCGCTTGTTAACGTACTGAATCGTAATTGGTAGAAACATTAACAGCCGGACAAAGGCTTGGAGAGAGAGGACAGAACAGCTAGCGAAGTCCAGCTGATGCCAGCCTGGTTCACTAGAGTATCGTACAAGTTCACGACCTCCACCTCCCCTGACGGCCCCAGAGACACACAGCCTGGTCTATCACTGCCACAGTAGTCTCCCTCCACACAGCAACACAAGCCAGTCCAGAGCTGGCACTGGCACGGACAGGAAACACACCCCAAGGGAGGGAGAGGGGGGGGGGGGGGACAAGCAAAGATTTATAGATCTGTTATCGAGTCTGTGCAAGCATTAGTGCCTAATTCATGAGGAATTAAAAAAATGTTTTAATAGAGCTGGTATGAATGTTTTCTGGTGGTGGTGGTGCAGTGTTATGGGGGTATGTGTTTTCTAGGGGTTGTGTTTTAGTGTTCTTGTGTTTTCTAGGGGTTGTTTCAGTGTTCTGGTGTTTTCTAGGGGTTGTTTCAGTGTTCTGGTGTTTTCTAGGGGTTGTTTCAGTGTTCTGGTGTTTTCTGGGGGTTGTGTTTCAGTGTTCTGGTGTTTTCTGGGGGTTGTGTTTGAGTGTTCTGGTGTTTTCTGGGGGTTGTGTTTCAGTGTTCTGGTGTTTTCTGGGGGTTGTGTTTCAGTGTTCTGGTGTTTTCTGGGGGTTGTGTTTCAAGTGAAGGAGGAGGTGGAGAGGGGGAAATGGTGCAGAGGTCCAGAAAGAGAATGTTTAGGATCAGTCAATGTTGAGAAATGGGAGCCAATCAAATAGCAATTTCTTCCTGAATGGAGAGAAATAAAGCTGTGTAACAATCCTTTACGGACGCACCTGAGGGGGCGTGGTGAATGACCAGGTGTTACAGGTGCTGAGGGGGCGTGGTCAATGACTAGATGTTACAGGTGCTGTGGGGGCGTGGTCAATGACCAGGTGTTATAGGTGCTGAGAGGGCGTGGACAATAACAAGGTGTTACAGGTGCTGAGGGGGCGTGGTCAATAACTAGGTGTTACAGGTGCTGAGGGGGCGTGGTCAATGACTAGGTGTTACAGGTGCTGAGGGGGCGTGGTCAATAACTAGGTGTTACAGGTGCTGAGGGGGCGTGGTCAATAACTAGGTGTTACAGGTGCTGAGGGGGCGTGGTCAATGACTAGGTGTTACAGGTGCTGAGGGGGCGTGGTCAATAACTAGGTGTTACAGGTGCTGAGGGGGCGTGGTCAATAACTAGGTGTTACAGGTGCTGAGGGGGCGTGGTCAATAACTAGGTGTTACAGGTGCTGAGGGGGCGTGGTCAATAACTAGGTGTTACAGGTGCTGAGGGGGCGTGGTCAATAACTAGGTGTTACAGGTGCTGAGGGGGCGTGGTCAATGACTAGGTGTTACAGGTGCTGAGGGGGCGTGGTCAATGACTAGGTGTTACAGGTGCTGAGGGGGCGTGGTCAATGACTAGGTGTTACAGGTGCTGAGGGGGCGTGGTCAATGACTAGGTGTTACAGGTGCTGAGGGGGCATGTTCAATAGCTGAATCCCAATCTGAGTGCGCAAACCACCCTTGCGGCCCCTCTCACTTGCGGCCTGAGGCCTGAGCACTTAATTGACGTCAGCTGGAAGGGCCAGAGGGTGCAGGGCTATGAATTAAATGGGACAGCACTTCCAGCGGTGTGCCAACGATTCCCAAGCCAGTTTAGCTCAATGCTCCTCCCACTTCGTTTTCATTGGCTGCCGCGTCCCTCCGACGCAGAGGCTGCTCCGACACGCTCCTCAGATCCGCTCGGCTCTGCAAATTGACGTCTTTTAATTTAATAATAATTTAAAATGTATGTTGGGTGGGATATGTTTGCAGCATGTGGATTTCAAGATAAATGTTGTGTTATCGGCAAATGTCATTTATGTGTGATGCACTCGGATCATGACTCGGATGCACTCAAGCACTGTGTCACATGAGACGCGGTGGACTGTGGGTATTTTCTGCTCCTACGTCCGCGAAATTGCGGACTTTCGGTAAATGCGGTTAAAGTGCGCAAAATGGCGGCAGTGGCGCACTTGTGGACCTAGCAATTCCGTTTTGGGACTACCCTGAGCCCTTGTGGATTTAGCGGGAACGCGCATGTAAGGCCACAAGGCTGCGAGTGCTCTGCACTTTTACCTAAGTGCGCGATTTGGGATTCAGCTAACGACTAGATGTTACAGGTGCTGAGGGGCGTGGTGAATGACCAGGTGTTACAGGTGCTGAGGGGGCGTGGTCAATGACCAGTTTGTTGTCAGAAGATACTGAACTGATGCCGCGTTCCAGGCAACCCGTAACTCGTGTTTTTCCTACCTCCTACACGTGAAAATGCTCTGGAATGGCAGTCAAACCCGTAACTTCCCACCCGTGAACTCGTACAGATCGATGTACTCCCAGTTGCGCTCTCTGACGTCACACAGCCCTCTAAGCAAGATGGCAGCCCCCATGGGTATGGCGACAAAGATAACTTTAGAGCAACGTAAAGTAGATTTGTACGTTGTAATCAAAATAATTCAAACGATTATGCACTACAACCTGCTATGTGTATGTAATGATGCCCAAATATGTTGGCAAGAGATAGCTAGTGCTAGCTAGCTAACATTAAGGTAAACCTGAACGTGACCATGCAAACGGCGAAAAGTCGATGATGTCAATAAATAAAATGTAACGTACGATTTCTTAGCATAGCGAAATTAGGCATACAATGTTTAGCTTGCCAGCTCTGACAATGTGCCAAATCTCAAGCTTTTACCATATCGGCTTGTTTACATTTATCCACAATGCCACGCATTCAGACAGTTTGCCTGGAACGCTATGAAGTCGTGAGTCGTGACGTGAAGTTGTAACTTACGAGCTCAAAATCCTATCTGGAACGCGGCATGACTCCATGCAGGAAGACTCAAACATGTGTTTGCCTCAGATTGCGTGCGTGAGTGCGTGCATGAGAGTAATAAATGTGTGTGATAGCATGGCAGCATAAACTGGTTAACCGTGACAGAAAGCGCGCACGCACACAGACACACACTAGGGATTACTTTTCACTAGTTACCAAATTTTCACATTGAAAATCTGTTCTTTTAAAACACTACCCATAAAATGTATTTGAGCTTTTAGAAGTACTAGTTCTGATATCCGTTGGAGCACTAAGGACACTGCTATCACTCAAGCTTAGCCCATCCAATTAACTTATTTGCTAGTCTTGATACCCGTTGGAGCAATCAGTAATTGGTTACGGGTTTGACTGCCATTCCAGGGCATTTTCACATGTAGAAGGTTGGAAAAACACGGGTTACGAGTTGCCTGGAACACGGCATAAGTATCGGGGCAGCTGCACTATGTTTGGGCAAAGCTGCAGCTCCTTGCAGCTGATGAGCAGGCTAAATAAGTATAGTTGGCAGCTGGAACACTGGGGGCATTCGGAGCAGTATTTCTATTGGCTGGTGGCTCGGATCAGTATTTTATGTTAATCTTATGTTAGTCAAAACATAAATTAATTTTAAAAATCCATCCCTGTCCCGGTCCAGGTAGGGACCCTTGTGGATACCCGTGCCAAATATGAATGCTGTCAGACTGACGGTGTCCGAGGGAAGTCCGGATAAAGACAGACAGACAGGCCAGGGTAGCTCATTTATGTGTTAGATATTTATTAAATCCAGTATTAGAAGTGCATTCAATTCATAATTGATTGCAACTTTAAAGTTGACGAGTAGAGTCTCTGATGGACTGGGCATTGACAAGGGCAGTAAAGTCAGGAGTCCTTTATGAACCGTTTTATTGATACAGCTTTGACTTACCAGGAAAAATGGAGCTTCAGTCCCACAATAATTTTTCCAAGCGTTCTAGAGAACTAAAAACAGCTACTGTTTTCAATGTTTTCACACAAGTTAGCATGTTAGACCAAGAGGAAGGAATGCACTGTGCATACTGAATAGGATTGACAAACAGAGCTGTTAGTGCTCCAGCTATTGTAAGTTAATCAAGACGTTTCTTTAGCAATGTATGGCGGAGACCCATGTGTGCTGCCACAGAAAGAGATACAGTAGGCTACACTTCGAAAGGATGTAGTTCTAGGTTGATATTTTTACATTAGCATATACAATTTTCAAACGTACCAAATCACTCCCAGACAGTTCAGAACTGATGCCAAGGCAGCCGGAAATACCAGAACCTAATGCCAGAGACGGAGGGGGGGGGGGGGGGGGGGAGAGAGAGAGACTGTAAAAAGAAAGTAAGACCAGTGTTCCCTCCAGGATTTTTGTTGTTGTTGCAGTGTCAGCAAAGACAGTTGCCCAAATGAGACCTGTCAAATCTGGAAAACTACAGCTACAGTAGGGCTAAAAACGCAACATCAAAACTAAAGCTAGGCCTAAAAGTGCAACATCAAAACTAAAGCTAGGCCTAAAAGCGCAACATCAAAACTAAAGCTAGGCCTAAAAACGCAACATCAAAACTACAGCTAGGTCTAAAAACACAACATTAAAACCAAACAAGGCGGAGTGAGGTCAGGTGTTTTATTGTAATGGTGGAGCTGACATGTATGATCTGACTGACCCAGCAGCCTGGAGGTTAGCTACTGTGCCCCCGCAGGCTACAGCGACACAGCCATCATTATAATCACAACCGCTCAGGATACACTTATTGATCACAACAGGAGCTGATCCATGTTCCATTTTGAGATACTTTGCATGTTGTTAGTGTTAAGTAAAACCCTTTCTCCTCAACAGATGTCCCGTCTCAGAAACGTTCTAAAACAAGCTTTGGTTGCAGTCGGTCGCACACAAAAAAACAGGTCCTTTCCAGTTCTTTCCTCAAAGGCCCAGCAGAAAAACACTGCTGCGAATGCTGGAATGTGGTGGAAAGTTCCCAGCAGGCTTTGTACTTGTGTGGGTCAATGGCAAGGCAGGCAGTGGTGAGAGGTGGTGATGCAGTCTAAAGAGAGAGCTGTGTGTGTGTGTGTGTGTGTGTGTGTGTGTGTGTGTGTGTGTGTGTGTGTGTTATTCACAGGTCTCTAGGCCACCAGTCCGCTTTACACAAGCTGGTAAAAAACAACACCCAAGCACTAGTTAGCCTAGGCTGTGGTGTAGGGGATGGGACCTAGTCTGCTGCTGGTGTCCATGGCAGTAGGGATGGGGCCTAGTCTGATGGTGCCGTCCATGGCAGTACAGAACGAGGTGGTTTTCTGTTTGTGTGGTTTTGTTGTCCCTTTTGGCAGAGACCAAGTGTTTTGTTGTGTTGTGCCATTTCAAGACGGGAGTTTAGGGGCTGAGGGTGGTTGGCAACACACAACACAGCATCCCTGTGTGAACGGAGCAGGGGAAGACAGCACAACACAGCAGGGTTTTCTCTGCACGACCCACAGAACTACTGGGGCAGTAGTTGGAATGGAGCAGGGTGTGTATCACCGCTGTAGTGTGCATCACACAACATCTTGAGTTTTAGAAGGAACTTCTACGCCTGTATTATATGTTAGTACACACACGCAAACATGCGAACAGAGGTTAACAATGTGAAGTTAAGCTGCTTGCACTTAGGAACCATCAGGGGGTCCAGAGACCATTAGTTCGGGTAACACTTCCTCCCTGGGAAGCACTCAGGCTCACTGATGTACCTGGGTGTGTGTGTGTGTGTGTGTGTGTGTGTGTGTGTGCGCGCGCATCTGGCGCACAGCTGTGTGAGAGAAGGGTCCTCTACATCATGTAAAAGATCTCTGGTCAACCCGGTCAGCCGCTCCAGTCCGACCCCAAGCCCTGTCCCGGGCACTGAAGAGTATATTGTATGGTTGGCATACCTACAGTAGTTGTTGTTGCAGAGTGTGCTGTTGAGATGTGTGTACCACACTTCAAGGCAGTAAGACAAAAGCAATCGATCTCTGATGCATAGGTAGACAGTAGCTACCTGTGTAATCGATAGGCAGAGCTAAACAAACTACACACGATTTGATTTAAACCTGTCCCAGACCAAGGTCTCTGTTAAACCTGGCCCAGACCAAGCTCTCTCAGTTAAACCTGTCCCAGACCAAGCTCTCTCAGTTAAACCTGGCCCAGACCAAGCTCTCTCAGTTAAACCTGGCCCAGACCAAGCTCTCTCAGTTAAACCTGGCCCAGACCAAGCTCTCTCAGTTAAACCTGGCCCAGACCAAGCTCTCTCAGTTAAACCTGGCCCAGACCAAGCTCTCTCAGTTAAACCTGGCCCAGACCAAGCTCTCTCAGTTAAACCTGGCCCAGACCAAGCTCTCTCAGTTAAACCTGGCCCAGACCAAGCTCTCTCAGTTAAACCTGGCCCAGACCAAGCTCTCTCAGTTAAACCTGGCCCAGACCAAGCTCTCTCAGTTAAACCTGGCCCAGACCAAGCTCTCTCAGTTAAACCTGGCCCAGACCAAGCTCTCTCAGTTAAACCTGGCCCAGACCAAGCTCTCTCTGCCTCGCACCCTTGGCAGCACTGAGACTTCGGGCTCCGCTCCACCGCAGACGTCGGCAGCATCCGTCCAACGTCAAGAATCGCAAGGGCTCGGGTTCTGGGATTGGCTGCCGCGCGTGTTGGTTGGTTGGTCCTCATGCAGTATAGCGCACTGTTGAAGTAATGATAAGTGAAACAGCATGGCTGCGCGTTGATCACAGGGGCAGACAGATCAGCACGGTGCTGCTTTAGCACAGTTTCCATTGACTGGAGCTTCGATGTTCAGCGCCCACCCACCCAGACACACACACACACACACACACACACAGACACGGGGGGAGGTCTCATACCGGAGTACAGAGAGGACTATTAAAACACACCTCGGCCTCCTCCCTCTCCCCCTCCGCTGCTCTGCAGTCACAACACGGCCATGGGGGCGCGGCGGCCATGCAGCCATTAAACTAATGTGCATCATAAAACTGAAGACATAAACAGAATAGACATAAAATCCCCCCATAGCAGGAACCAGGAGCGGGCTGCTGGTCACCGCTCACACGGGGAGAGGAACCAGGAGGGGGCTGCTGGTCCACCGCTCACACGGGAGATGGGCTTGGGTTGAGGAACCAGGAGCGGGCTGCTGGTCACCGCTCACACGGGGGGATGGGCTTGGGTTGAGGAACCAGGAGCGGGCTGCTGGTCGCACCCTCACACGGGGAGATGGGCTTGGGTTGACTATTTGGGGGGTGGGGGGGGTGCGAAGCATTTGGAGAAAATCAGATGAGGGGGGAATAGGAGACGGTCTCTAGTGGACGCTAGGTTGTGCTGGGCGGACCAGGACTACAGGTAAGGACAAACCCACAGGAGCGGGGGTGAGGAGGGTCGGTCTGTCCATTGGAGCGGGTGAGGAGGGTCGGTCTGTCCATTGGAGCGGGTGAGGAGGGTCAGTCTGTCCATTGGAGAGGGGGTGAGGAGGGTCAGTCTGTCTAGAGGAGTGGGGGTGAGGAGGGTCAGTCTGTCTAGAGGAGTGGGGGTGAGGAGGGTCAGTCTGTCCAGTGGAGAGGGGGTGAGGGGGGTCAGTCTGTCCAGTGGAGAGGGGGTGAGGAGGGTCAGTCTGTCCAGTGGAGCGGGGGTGCGTGCGCAGCACTCGGCTCTTGTGGGGAGGTTTAGGGAGGAGGCCAGGTCTTGCTCCTATATCACCTATGACGACTTTGCAAACACTGCAAACCCCCTGTGAATTGGCGCGCCGACTGTACCTGGACAGAAGCTTCTAGAAGAAAACGCTAAGAGCTTTGGCTAGTTCTGCCTACGTGGTCACTGGACACGTTCTGACCCGAGGCGACTGATTAAAATCTTAAGCACCATACGCTCCGGCTCATGGGATGGAATGAGCTTCTCAGCGGGGGAGTTTCCTGGGTGGACCCCCATCTCTCCCCGAGCCCAAAATAGATGTAATTATTTGTTTGTGTGAGCGAGCAGTGTCTCCTCATCCCACTGCCCGGCACAGGATATCCTGTCCACACATGAACTGGTGACTTAGAGAATAGGTAGACGCTTCCTGGTGTGTCTGGGGTCCCCGTTAAAATACTGTTTGTGTGTGTGTGTGTGTGTGTCCCAGGTCAGATAACACTAAACGTCTGCCTCCTTCTGACCTCTGTACCTCTCACACATTCCTCATCCAGGGAAGGAGGATTTCCACATGCTGTTTCTTGCCAAGAAAAATTGTAAAAAAAAATGTAAGGAAACTTAAAATAGAACGGCCTACGCCTTCTCTTCCCCCCTACACACACACACACACACATTCCCCCTACACACACATACACATTCCCCCCCCCACACACACACACACACACACACACACACACACACACACACACACACACACACACACACACACACACACACACACACACACACACACACACACACACACACACACACACACACACACACACACACACACACACACACACACACACTTCTGCGCCCCTCCCAGCTCTCCCATGCTACAGTACTTGGGTCCTGGAGGTTTAGTGTCGCTCCTGAATCAGTAAACTGTGTTTCTATAATAACATCCCATTACTGTAGATTCTAGGCTTAAGTCCATTTTGCGTCTTTGAAGACATTTAGATTCAATAAATTTAATTTTGGAGGCATTTAAAACTTTATTTCCCTGCACTGGATCTGGGGGAGAAAAAAAAGAAATTTCAGGAGTAGAGATGACGTTAACCAAGAGAAAGGCTTTCAACACACACCCCTGTACTGGACCAAACCACATTGTTAACAGTCAAATGTAGGCCTGGTGGTTTGGGGGCTATGCCTCTAGAACGGCGGCCAGCTGCCCCTGTTGTGGGGAACGTGTGCCTCCTGGCAGAGGTCTGCCTGTTCCTCCTGCTGAAAGCCTTTGTCAGGACTGAGGAATAGCGCTTCCTGCTGCTTCTCTTTATTTGAACGGACAGCCAAGCTGTTGACATTTGTCTGACCAGACAAAGGAGAGCCTGCTGTGAAGTGTGGACACATAAATCAGTTACTAACACACATGCACATGATGTTTATGTGTGTGTGTTTGTGTTCGCGTGTGTCCGCACGTGTGCGCACGTGTGCTGTATGTGCGTGTGTGTGTGTGCGCACGCACATGTGTGCTGTGTGTGTCTGTGTGTGTGTGTGTGTGTGTGTGTGTGTGTATGTGTATGTGTATGTGTTTGTAGTAAGTGTCCGGAGTGACCCACGCCAGGACAAAGCCCCTCCATCTCCATTTCCTGTTTTGCATGATGGAAACAGAATGCTCCGCCCCTCAGCCCAGGTAATGAAGGCCCTAACCCTGATCCTAACCCTGATCCTAACCTTGACCCTAACCCTGACCTGGACGACACCTAACTCCTTTGAGACTTAGTTTTAACAGAAACAGACTAGTAGTTAATGTGCCTGTGCATTCTGCCTGCTTCTAGTAGGTTGAGACCTAGATTCCCCCAACTAACCCTAACCTTGACCCTGACCCCGACTCAAACACCTGACTTTTACAACAACCCAACTGAAGTGAAGAGGGCCCAGTTCTTCTCTCCACCAAATCTCATTCCGATTCCCCAAAAACTCTTAACATGTGGCCTCAACTGTCCCTCCTAACGCAGATGAATTCAATTGCGGTGTCGGGGGGTGGGGGTTGGAAATGCCTTTCATAATGACTTTGTGTCACAAGGGCGCTTGAATAAGAGCCAGTTGAAGCAAACAAACAAAGAGCTCAGCGACGGCGCAGCTCGCTGTGATGGAGCTGAATGATGAACAACAATGGCTGTGTGGTGTGAGGAGCAGAGAGGTGGCACCAGCTGGAGGATGGAAGAGGAGGGGAGAGAGGGAGGGAGCGAGGGAGGGAGGGAGGGAGGGAGGAGAGAGGGAGGGAGGGGAGGAGGAGAGAGGGAGACTAGTGGGGGGCTAGTATGGAGAACACAGGAGAGGAAGGGAGGTTCGTCTGCAGAGACAACTAGGAGGCGTCGCTGAAGGTTCTTTTCGACGGAACACAGTCCTTCTTGGAAAAGATGGAACACGAGGAGGAGGCGGGTGAAGGGGGGTTAGGGAGTGGCATTGGTCCACTCTCCCTCTCCAGTGTGGTGGGAGCAGGAGGGAGTGGGGGTTCGGACAGGAAAAGAACAAAGGGGGGGGGGGCTCTTTGCTTTGTTTATTGGTAAATCCTGGAATAGAACAATGCTGAAAATTCCAGAATGAGTAAGAAAGGGAGGGGGGGGGTTCCATGTCACCGGTTTGTGAGGAAAGCAAAACAGGATTCCTTCCCCGTCACAGGAACAGCTCACAGGCCTGATCCCAATAGCAATATGAGGAAGGTTTCCTCTCGACTCCCATAGGGCAAGGTGTACCATCATCCACATATACCCTTCTCTAACTAGGCTGTATGATAATGCTGGGAACTTCAACAAACAATAACACCGACAAACATTAGCCATGGCACAGTCGAGCCTGGCCTCTGAGCCTAATTATCATACAAGTTACCAATAACACAGACCACTTTGTTGATTTTCACAATGCCAAATATATAGCACACTGATATACCTACTACCATGAAATAAACAGAGCCAACCATCCCCATTGAAACACAATTCCAAACGTGATTCATGACGTTAGCATCCAGACGGCGTGGTGGTGGAAAGAGCTTAGCCAGCGTAATGTGATTACACACACACACACACACACACACACACACACACACACACACACACACACACACACACACACACACACACACACACACACACACACACACACACACACACACACACACACACACACACACACACAGCTGGAGAACACACACACACACACACAGCTGGAGAAGATCAGGCTTGTTCTTCTTTGTCTCATCTGTGTCTGAACTTACTGGACATGAGCTCCTACTGTAACGCAAGAGTAGCTCTAGCACAGTAGCTAACACAAGCACACACACCCTCTATTTAGTGTGAACACACACATACATACCCACCCACCCGCACCCGCACACACATGTGCATACATACCCGCACACACACACACACACACACACACACACACACACACACACACACACACACACACACACACACACACACACACACACACACACCAAAATGCTATTATCTGATAACAAACAAGGAAGCAAATCATAACTAGGATAAGCTTGAACAGCTTCCATTAGATATCAAGCAGGGCAGGAACTTGGCACTGACACTTGACCTCACTGTCCCGCAACATGCAGATATATCAAAGCGACATCCCGCGCATACGCACACAGGAAAGCCTGGGTGAAACACAAACACCACGGCCGGAGGAGAGGACAGAACAAACACGGAAAACCTCATAAAACAGCTCCAAATCATTCAGACCATCGCTCGGGCCACTGTATGTCCCTTACAGTAAATATGCTCTGTCAAGTTCACTTTTTTATCCATGGACCCAAAGCCGGCTGTAGTGAAAAAGGCTGCCACTCTGCTGTGGACGGAGTAGGAGATGTTATCACAACACCAAACACTGACATTCCTGTGTGAGAGAAGATTAGCTGGGAGGTGTGAGGTGAGCAGCAGTTATCAGGCGGTCTGGAGGCTCCGCCCACACGATATCCATCCTGACAAATCGCGGAAACGGCTTTTGCATCATCGTGTCCTAAATCGCACTGACGTGCTGCGTACGGCCATGACAAACCACCACGAGTCCATTCACACGAAAAAGAAAAACTCCTGATGTGGATCCCTGTGAAGAAAGCGGGATGTACAATACTGTAGGTTACCGCTTCAGGACTCAAAGAGGGCTGGGGTGACTTACGTGTCTGGCCTCCCTCCTCAGGCCCTCGCTGTTCCTGAGCCAGCAGTGGCTGAGCTCGCTGAGCTCCAGGATGGGCTGCACCTTCAGACGCACCGTGTCCCCAGACTGACGGATCGTCTCCACGATCTCGTCCCTGGTCTTGTTCTCCACGTTGCGCCCGTTGATCTCCACCAGGCGGTCGCCCGGCACCAGGCCCAGAGCCAGGTCCTTGGTCCCGGCGCCGGGCTCGGCGAAGTGGACCACACGCCTGTAGACCCCTCCATCCGCGCCGCGGTCCAGCATGGTGGTCCGGCGCAGCGAGAAGCCGAAGTCGCCGGTGTTGCGGCGCTGGAGCTCCAGCTCCCTGGTTTCTGGCGCGGTGGGCGGGACCACGGCCGGGAGCCGCAGCTTTGCCGGGAAGGTCTTGTCCACAACCTCGGGGACGCGGACCTTCCTGGCGGGGGCCTCCGCCGGCAGCAGCGGCGGCTGGGGGCCGTGCACGCGCTGAGGGTCAAAGACTTTGCTCTCCACCTGGGGAGAGGGGGCGGCGGAGTTCTGGCCCGAGGGCGTGGAGCTCTCCGAGGGGCTCTCCTCTTTACTCCGCTGCGAGAAGGAGAAGCGCTTCATGATCTGGCCCATTTGCGAGTTCTGCTTGGCCAGCGAGCCGTAGTGGGCCACGCGGTCGCGCACGGAGCCCTGGGGGCCGTCGGGAACCGCCCCGCCCTCGCCCTTCAGGTCGTCGGTGGAGCTGGCGGCGCTCAGCTGGTCGGCGTCCAGCACCACGCTGCTGCGGTTGCTCAGGCCGTCCGACTCGATGTCGGTGAGGCTGAGCTCGTGGCTGCTGGCCACCTTGATGGGGATGGGGTTGGAGATCTCCAGCTTGTTCTTGGACTCCCGCTTGGCTTCCCTCTTCAGGTTGAAGAAGCCCCGCCGCATGCTCATCTCCTCCAGGCTGCGCAGCTCGGCGGCCGACATCCGCTCCTTCTTGTCCTTCTTGTCCTTCTTCTCCGCCTTCTCCTTCCTCCCTCCATCCCTCTCTTTGTCCTTCTTGATCAGGTTGAACATGGTGAGATGTTCCACGCAGTGTGATCCACCCGTTTGGCTCCTGTTTCCTCACGCTGAAGAGGTGTTTCCATACAGAGTTCCAGTTCTCGGTCCCGTCTCTTTGTCACATCCAGAAGAGGGATTCAGCTGCCATTCATCGGAATGCCCTGGGGACGCAAACACAGGTGATCACTCATCACATCTGGCACAGGACTAAATAAAGTAGCAGCATTTATGTTTTAGAAATGTGATTAGATAAGGAATCATTCCAATGCATATGGACTAGTGGAAAGAGGAATTTGACACAGAAAATAAAAATCCTACATCAGGGGTTTTATCCCCTCCTCACCAAACTCCTAAATGCTTTGGAGCACATACCTAGCCAGAACCTCCCCACTCCTAAACACCTTGGAGCACATACCTGGCCAGAACCCCCACACTCCTAAGCGCTATGGAGCACATACCTGGCCAGAACCCCCACACTCCTAAACACCTTGGAGCACATACCTGGCTAGAACCTCCACACTCCTAAATACCTTGGAGCACATACCTAGCCAGAACCCCCACACTCCTAAACACCTTGGAGCACATACCTGGCCAGAACCTCCACACTCCTAAACACCTTGGAGCACATACCTGGCCAGAACCCCCACACTCCTAAACATCTTGGAGCACATACCTGGCCAGAACCTCCACACTCCTAAACATCTTGGAGCACATACCTGGCTAGAACCTCCACTCTCTGCATCAGCCCATTAGTGTACTGCACACAGAGCATTAGTAAGTGAACATGGAAATTCCACATCACAGCAGTAGAAACACTGTTAAGTGACCATGGCAAAAAATAAGACATTCCTGGCTCTAATTGGAGCTGTTCTTTTCAGGGTAGATTTTTCCACATAGAACCTAGACACTCGCAACTTGGTGAAGCAGGCAGATAGGCTACCCAGTCCCCAAAATCTGGGTTTCATTAGGCCCTTCTCCTCTTTTCTGCCATAGCAGAGCTACTCCCCCCCCCCACACACACACACCACCACCTCGACGGGGTAGCATAGCAAGGAATCCCAAACAACCATCCCCAAACCTCCTAAAATGACAGCCAAGCCCAGGCCTCCCCTGTCAATCACCTTCATTAAAACAGACCCTAGACCAGTAGACCCAGCTCCGTTCACTTTTATTAAAACAGACCCTAGACCAGTAGGCCCTTTCACTTTTATTAAAACGAACTCTAGACGAATAGGTCCTTCACTTTTATTAAAACAGACCCTAGACCAGTAGGCCCGTTCACTTTTATTAAAAGAGACCCTAGACCAGTAGGCCTGTTTCACTTTTATTAAAACAGACCCTAGACTAGTAGGCCCGTTCACTTTTACTAAAACAGACCCTAGACCAGTAGACCTAGGTCCATTCACTTATATTAAAACCGACCCTAGACCCATTATAGGCCCATTCACTTTTATTAAAACAGACCCTAGACCAGTAGGTCCGTTCACTTTTATTAAAACAGTGTAGGCCCGTTCCCTTTTAGTGGAGGAAGAAAAAAATATCCCTGCTGTCACAGCCTCGGTCAATGATGACATATGGAGGAAGGTCAATTATTTCATTGGAGATCTCCAAATGGATTGGAGCTGAAGCCAGAGATAGGCTTGGGAGTCAGTGAGAAAGCACAGTTCACTCTAGTAGTGCTGGGGGCCTCAGTGTGTCAACGTTCCAGCTCTATAATACTGACTAGGTTCCCACCAGCGGGGACCCCATCGCCTCTAAACATGTCCCATTAGTGGAGCGCCAGATTCCGCCCCTCCTCATGATGAAGGCAGGAAGCTAAAGCTTTTTCAGGACTATGAGAGTAGCCAGAAAATGGTCCAGAGGAAAACAGCAAACAAAAGAATGAAGAAACCCCATCTTAGTTGGCACAGCCCATACGCATGCTCTTTCTATACGCGAGAGGGACCAAGAAAAGGAGACAGCTGTTAGATAAAGAATATATTGCATAATAGTTTGCGCACAACTATGCAACAACTGCATGCTGATATGGCCTACTACTACTATGCGGTCTGAAACACAAGAAGCTAAGGGCGCATTCACATATCAAACATTCCATGGTATCTGTTGAAGTAAGGTCAAAGGAATGTGATAGCCATGAATAAATCAACTGACACTCACAGAGATAATGACAACACAAGTTTGGCGTGACACATATTTGTCTGTCATCATCAGAATGCAGAGTAAATAATTAGCAAAGTATGCTATTGAGTGAAATAACCTAAGACAGGGAGAGGTAAGAGATATTGTAAAATTGTAACGTTATAATTGTATTAGCTATAGCTAGATAGCTATAGCACTAGCTCAAATGTCTAATTCCCAAATTGTGAGTTGGGTTCCCCTTCTTCCCATTTAGCTCGCCCCTGACAGGGTAGGGATCATAGGATCACATCAATGTACTAGCTTGTGCTAGCAAGCTAGCTTGTCATCAGAGGCTGTAGCTAACTAACTTGTTATTATAAGATCAATGACCAACAGAACGTGTAGCCTAGGCTATGCACCAGATTCCCCAGAAAATCAGACAAACCGCTGCTGTAGGACTCCAGTGACCAAATTGTTCCCCGGTTGCAAAGCTGCATAGCCAATAACTAACATGAGTTAGCTTTTTGGTGAGGTAAAGCTAACATTAGCTAGCCAGTTTACCACCGAAGCCTCTGTTCTTTGCCCTCATCCCAGTGTAAATCGTAGGCTTGCTAGCCAACTAGCTAGCGTAGCTAAAGCATTTGGAATTGCTGATTTTTCCCAGCGCCTGGTAGATGGTTAGCTATAGCACGAGCTAGATCACATAACAACGTTCATTCGCAGCTTCAAATTGTATGGTGCACGTGCATCGATATCTCCTATAATTAAATTAATATTCCTGTGAAATGATGGAGGACTCACCGTTTTCTGTGTCCCTCTACTCGCTTGACACCGGTCGGTTTTGTTTGAGGCTGTGATGATGGGCGCAGCTCTGAGAGTGCTGGGAGAGAGAGAGCAGCTCTGAGAGTGCTGGGAGAGAGAGAGCAGCTGAGCTGACTGTGGTTAAACCATGGAGGGAGACTGGCGGCGCCCTGAAAGACAATAGGACAGCGCCGCCTGCTGGCCTGTTCTATATATTGCATGCTTCAACTACACGGCTTAAAACAGCAAAGAGACTGATGACAGTAGGCTGGGTCAACAGGAGCCCATTTTCGAGATGGAAATAGACAGAGATAATTCATGTTTTTGTTTTTGACAGCCGTGATCGCAACAGCTAGCAAACATGACATGGGTAGGTCAACAGTAGGACCGAGTGGTGTAGGCTACACAGGTAGCTCATGCGCAGTAAGGTCATGTTTGTGATAGGTGGGCTCGTTGAGTGGAGACAGGGGACTGGAGCGAGATCATTGACATCCTTTATGCTGAAGTCCTAAATCACAAGGTGAGTCGTTGAAATTGCTATCTGAGCTGCATGCTCTTGAATTGTCTAAATTTATGTTACTTCGCCTACTGAATCAACAGCCAAGAAGTGCATGCATAATTCCTCCTGTAACCTAATAGCCTACATGTGTCTAAGGTTACTCGTTTCTAAGGTGAGAGCTCACAACTAATAGCACACCTAGGCTGAGATGGTGGCAAACCTGCCTCGCAAATTAAGAGGTGTCAACTACACACACTTCCTATAAGTTTACATGTCTCCTCTTATCTCCGAAAATATACCAATTAACATGAATTTCTGTTTAACAGTTTAGTTTCTGAAAATGTATGCCTACGTTAGGTGCCACCAAGGGCGAAAGCCTATATTTCGTTATACAATAGCCTGCTATGTAAACCTAGTAATTAGTGGTTATAAATAGATCTATATCCTCTTGGATCCTGTAAGTCCTATTGGGTCTTTAGTAGCCTGGCGTCCAGATGCATGTGGGTTGTGCGTTATTGTGATAGGCCTTTAAAAAAGCGTTATGGTTTCGTACTAGCCCTGTTATTTTTATTTATTTATTAACTTTTGTTTTTGTAGTTATCTTGATCTTGCTTGTTTTATGTTTGGTTGTTTCAGTAGCTCAGTGGAGAAGCCCAAAGATTATGGCGTTCCCAGGAGGAAACCTAGAGCCTCAGTCCAGCTACCCACCTGAACCTCAGACTCCTGTTTATTCCATACAGGTGCCGCCTGGTCATAATGTCATCTACCCTGCACCAATGAACACAGGGCCTCTCCCCCCGGGTTACATGCCCCCTCAGGCCCCTACGATATTGCCTGCCCCCGACAGACCTCTTGGCTGCCCTCCTGGGCTGGAATACCTGACCCAGGTCGACCAGCTCCTCATCCATCAGCAGGTTCACATGGCTGAGGTGTTCCTGGGCTGGGAGACCAGCAATGCCTACACAGTGAAGAACAGTTTTGGGCAGCAGGTGTTTCACGTGGCAGAGGAGAACGACTGCTTCACACTGCAGTTCTGCGGGCCAGCCCGACCTTTCACCCTTCATCTCCAGAACAACCTGGGACAGGAAGTGTTGAGAGTGACACGCCCCCTGAGGTGCAGTTCATGCTGCTGCCCCTGCTGCCTGCAAGAGCTGACAGTGGAGAGTCCCCCAGGTAATCCTATAGGGTACATAACACAGGAGTGGCACCCTTGCCTTCCCAAATTCCTCGTACTGAATGAGAGGAGGGAGCCTCAGCTTAGGATCAAGGGACCACTGGTAGCATGCAGTTGCTGTGAAGACGTCAACTTTGAGGTGATGTCTCTGGATGATTCCATGGTGGTTGGCCGAATCAGCAAGCAGTGGTCTGGGTTCATCCAGGAAGCCTACACAGATGCAGATAATTTTGGAATCTCCTTTCCCATGGACCTGGATGTGAAGGTCAAGGCTGCGCTGGTGGGAGCCTGCTTTCTCATTGACTTCATGTTTTTTGAGAGAAACAAAGGATCCGATGAATGAACAGTAGGTTATGTGATATATCTGTCTGATAATACTTCTATGTTGCTGAGTTTTTGATGTTTTTTATTTTTATCTACTATTTTCACTGTTTTTATTTATTATGTAAATCACGGTGTGCTACATTTACTTGTATGAACAGTGCTATATAAATAAAGTTTACTTTGACTTTGTAGCAGACAGAACTACCAAAGGTTCCTGGTGGTGCCTCGGACCAGGCTAAAGACTAAGGGTGACCGAGCCTTTGGGGCGACGGCCCCTAGGCTCTGGAATGCCCTACCCCAGGACCTGAGAGCCTCAATTTCTAAGAACTCTTTTAAAAAACTCTTGAAGACCCACCTTCAGACAGGCCTTTGGTGATCTGTAGCCCAACTATTGACCCCCCCCCATGATTTTTGCACTTGTGAACTGTATGTTTATTTTAATTTTCCACTGTAAAGCACTCTGTGCACTCGTGCTGTGAAGAGCGCTATATAAATAAAGTTTTACTTACTTACTTACTTACTTACTTTTCTGCTGATGCATTTTTTAACACATTTTATCAGATCTGTTTATTCGCCATGAAGCCTACAGGCATATGGTACACACATACTAGGAATTTGACTAGTGTTAAGGCATACACTGTTGCACATGACATAGGACAGGGTGCAGGACAGAGCAAATACAAAATACAGAATACAAAAAACAGTAAAAACAAAATACAGTGCAAAGAAATTACGGTGTATGTAAAAAAAAACAGGCCAGGTCAAGCCTGGCTTATGTGCGTGGCTGGCATGTTTCTGTTCAGGACTGGTAGGACGGAAGCTAGTCATGTCACTGAAATAGCTGTGAATTGAAATTACATGAAATAATGTCTGAGAAATAAAGATTACATTACATTATTACATTACAGTCATTTAGCAGACGCTTTTATCCAAAGCGACTAACAATAATTGCATTTAACGTAGGAAGAGCTGGTGTACTACTACTCGCCAGAACTCACAAGTGCAGGTCTTGATATGTCTTGTTGCCTGGACACATCAGTTCCAATGCTAATCCTGCACAATGAGAGCGGGATAGCCAGTTAGCTCATGAGCTCACAACAACTAGCAGCAGATTCCATAATATTAATTGGGGTTAGGATAAGGGTTGGGACAGGATCTGACCTATAAGGCAAGGGGTAAAGGTTGGAGTACTCTACTTGTGCAGTGGAGATTGGCGGATTGATTTTGGTGTCCTTCTTTATTTTAGTGTGCTGGGACTACTGCCTCTTGTGGTGCCAACAGAGAGATGCAAGCCAACATTGTCCGGAATAACGGAGTAAGGCAGGGAGGGAGTGATAACCCGACAAACGCTGTACTAGCTACGCGGCTGGCCAGCCATGCACAAATAAAAGGAGGCGCAAATGCAATTTACATACCTTTAACAGAATGGAGTGTGGAGAGTGTATGTACAGTATGTGTGCAGAGTGTAGTGTGAAAGATTATATGTATACAGTGTGTGCATTGTTTGTGCCATTGAGATATGTGGAACAATCAGAGGTTGTGTGCAAGTGGTGCAAGAGGTATTAGTCAGTGTGTGTGTGTGTGTGTGTGTGTGTGTGTGTGTGTGTGTGTGTGTGTGTGTGGTCGCGGGGGGACTTGTTAATGAGGATGGCTGTTGGAAAGAAGCTGTTTTTGTGGCGTGTGGACCCGGTCCCGATGGACTGCAGTGTCCTGCCAGAGGGGAGTGTGTCAAAGAGACTATTGTTAGGGCTAGTGGAGGAGGACCCAAGTGCAGTGCACGATAGGTGTAGGGGGGCAAGCCCACGTTGGGGCACGTTTATTATTCAGGCAAGGGTCAGGCAGGAATGTGGCAGACAGACAGGCAAGGGTCAGGCAGGGAGGTGGTAGTCGGACAGGCAAGGGTCAGGCAGGAACGTGGCAGAGAGGCGAGGGTCAGGCAGGAACGTGGCAGTCAGAAAGGTGTGGGGTTCAGACAAGTATGTGAAGTGGGAACACGCCCAGCTCGTGGCTGAGGCCGATTGGTGACATCAGGCAGGTGTGGAGGTGTTCCCCCTGCGCCCTCTGGGATGTACCAGGAGAATCCGAGTCAGAGGGCGTGGTAGCCTGACGAAGGCCGGGCTTGCGAGGCAGGGGCATGGGACTATGACCACGATGAGAGGGATCGGCCACGATAGGGAGGGGTTGGACACAATATGACCAGGTAACCAATGACCAAGTACACGTGTAGTAAATGGTAACACCTCCGGCAGGACAAAATCATCACTACCTCACTCCAAGTAGGCTTGCCTCTTTCCTAAACATCTCCACTAGGCTATACTGTTGCACCACCTTGCTGCTAGAATGATCAGGCTGGCACCAACATAAGACCAATCCTGGCTACCAGAAAAATCCAGGGTGGATTTAAACTTCTCCAGACTTACACTTCATACAGACCTCACCTCACTCTACACCCAAGGCTGGATAACAGCAAATGTAGCCTATTAGGCTAGCCTACAGCTGGTGGAAAATCGTTCTCTTGAGCCCCAGGCAGGCTCAATTTTATTAAATCTTAAAGCTCACTTGTTTACTATTTCTTATAAATTATATATTTGTATTGTTTTCTGATTGTTTTGTGTGCACATTTCTCTTTTTTGTGCTATGTTGCGACAATGCTGATAAATGTAGGCTACTTTAAACTCAACCTAATCTGTTGGAGGTGGGTGTGGTGATGTTTGAAGGTGTTGTTGACCACAATTAATATGAAATCAACTTCACAGCAGTCCTAATAGGTTACTGGGTGCCATATGCAGACCGTTAATTTTATTTTTTAAGTTTACCTGTAGCCTTAAAAATATCGTAGATAATGTATTCTAGCCCACCTGTTATGACCGTGATTAAGTAGATACATTTGAGACTTGTGCTGGAGATGGGTGCAGTTTCTGCGAAATAACTTTTTAGCTTCCGTAGGCTAGTCTAACTAGCGCTTATATCTGTCAATAATCATTCAAATGCATGCTATGTATTTTTAAACGGCCTATGTCTTTTGATTCATACTATTTTTAGGCCTAGATGTCTTTTTGATTCATACTATATATGCGTAGATGTTAAAAGACTAGATGTTGTTTTGAGCCTGGTTCCCTGCCGGCTGCATCCCTACCGCGTCCTTGGGCGCGTTGTTATGGCAACACAATTGCGCATCAGCGGCCTTCTTCAAAAATGTGCGAAGTTTGACCACGGATCATACCTGTAAAATCATAAGGTAAGTCACTGAAATAACGATGGGCTTCCATCATATTCTAAGTCATCTTCTATATCCTCAAAATCTGATAAATATTCAGCCATATTGCACACAATATTCCAGGCACCACAAGCCGATCGTAGCGTAGAGAATGTGAGCCGCGAGTGTAGCCGCCAGTCTGTGCGCTGTGCGCATGCGTGCTGGAGCAAGTGGGGAAACTAAAGAAGTCATATTACAGAGGCGTGAAAACCACAACCCTCGCTATATGGAAGCACAACTAGCGATCCATACAAATAGATTGATGAAAACAACCGTTTCTCGGCAGAATACATTTTTTAGAAGCTGCATTCTCGGTGCCCCGTCCGCCGCCATTACGGATATACTTGGCTAGCGCTGGATTTTACATTTCTTCTACGGGCCTCCGGATCAGGGGAGAGTGGGGTCAAGTGTAACACTTTTTTACTCTTTTCCATATTACTTTGAGACTAATTCAACTAGATTAGTCATGAGCGTCAAATGAGGCGAGTCAAATGAAGCACGTCAATTGACTCTTCCAGTGCGTTTGGGGCTTAGTGTGATTTTCCTAAAAAAATAAAATAATCCTCTCAATCATGTAGGCTAGGCCTCACGAGAATGTGTGAATGTGTGTTTATCTGCAGAGGCCCCTCTGTCTGGCTGTATTTTGTTGTTCATTAGTAGGGACGTTTCTGGGCGAGTGAATGCAGCTGACGGCTAACTATGGCTCATTCACCTCCATGTATTTCCAAACGTTGAGTTTGTAACCCCGTTAGTGTATTCAGCCTGTTATTTTGACTATTTTGGTTCTTGAAGTGGTGTTTTTACAGTGAACTTTTAACATTGAAGTCGACGGGCACTTCCGCATCCGCACCACCAATTACGTCAGACTGACCAATATGGCAGCTGAAGTGAATAAGGCGAATGGAGTGAACTTTATTTAGTCTGCTTTGAATGGCTTTTCCTGGCGAAGATCATTCGAACTAAAGTGGACTACTGTAGTGCGCGCTGGCTTTGTGCTATGGGAGAAAAGCCTATCTGTGTTTGTGGATCAATTGAGCTTTTTGGTGTTATTGTGATAGACATGAACGGGAGGGGATCTGAAGGGGAACTAATTGATTGCGCAATCACTGACTCGCATACAGTGTGTGGCTGTTGCTGAACAACAATGACTTGATTGTCCACAGCCATGTGGCTGACACCTTGTGTTGGGACTCTATAAAAAGAGAGAGACAGGAGTTGATCTGTCTTGTCTTACTGCGGGCGTACACGGGGGGGGGGGGGGTTGGCCATCTTATGTGTGTGTGTGTAGTGCACGTTTGCAGTGTGGTGTGACGGCAGCTGGCAATAAGGCCCCAGCCTAGGAGTAGGAGTTTCCTTGTGCCCTTCTGGTGATTTCCTTCATGAATTACCTAGGAAGTGTTTGTCCTGTTTTATGACTAACTGTTTAATAAAGATTATTGATCGTGTACTGCCACTACTGTGTGCGTGTGGTTTGTGGTGTGTTACTACCCCTGACATTTAAACCTTGCCTACTCTTTTGAAAATCTGTCTGACTTGGCAACCGCGGTCAGGGGGAGTTGCTGGGAAGGAGCAGGGAGGTGGGGCGAAGTTTGAATGTTGTATTTACAAAACAACTGACAAATCCTACTAATTATACATTTAAATGTTAGCCTAGAGATCATTTGCAGTTTATTTTAAAGTTTTCAGGAAATGTCTCTATTAGGAGTCCTTCTCTTGGTCAAGATGGGTTCGAAACGTGTCCTGTCCTGCCAAATGCTAATAAGCCTGAAAGAAGTAGAGGCTTTTCATATAGGCATAGCCTCATCTTATCATATCTTTCCATTTCCCTTGTGTTTTTGTACTGAGGGCATGTTTACACTTTCTGTGAAAACATTAATTTCTATTAATCTTGTTTGTCTTATGTCTGGTTGTTTCAGTAGCTCAGTGGAGAATCCCAGAGCTTACAGCGTTGCCAGGACAGACCTCCGTCCAGTTTTCAAGGACCTCAGAGATGCTGTGTGGTCATAATGTCATCTACCCTGCACCAATGAACACAGGGCCTCTCCCCCCGGGCTGCATGCCCCCTCAGGCCCCTACGATATTGCCTGCCCCCAACAGACCCCTTGGCTGCCCTCCTGGGCTGGAATACCTGACCCAGGTCGACCAGCTCCTCATCCATCAGCAGTTTCACATGGCTGAGGTGTTACTGGGCTGGGAGACCAGCAATGCCTACACAGTGAAGAACAGTTTTGGGCAGCAGGTGTTTTATGTGGCAGAGGAGAACGACTGCTTCACACTGCAGTTCTGCGGGCCAGCCCGACCTTTCACCCTTCATCTCCAGGACAACCTGGGACAGGAAGTGTTGAGAGTGACACGCCCCCTGAGGTGCAGTTCATGCTGCTGCCCTTGCTGCCTGCAAGAGCTGACAGTGGAGAGTCCCCCAGGTAATCCTATAGGGTACATAACACAGGAGTGGCACCCTTACCTGCCCAAATTCCTCGTACTGAACGAGAAGAGGGAGCCTCAGCTTAGGATCAAGGGACCACTGGTAGCATGCAGTTGCTGTGAAGACGTCAAATTTGAGGTGATGTCTCTGGATGAGTCCATGGTGGTTGGCCGAATCAGCAAGCAGTGGTCTGGGTTCATCCAGAAAGCCTACACAGATGCAGATCATTTTGTAATCTCCTTTCCCATGGACCTGGATGTGAAGGTCAAGGCTGCGCTGGTGGGAGCCTGCTTTCTCATTGACTTCATGTTTTTTGAGAAGAAATAAATGTATGTAAAGGCACTCTACTCTAATCACTCTTTTTAATGATTGCTATAGATATCGCGATAATATCGTTATAGTGATATTTTTTGCCATGATAATCATATTGTGAAAAAAGTTATATTGTGATATAGGAGGGGCGAAGTTTGAATGTTGTGTTTATAAAACAACTGACAAATCCTACTAATTATACCTTTAAATGTTAGCCTAAAGATCATTTGCAGTTTATTTCAGCTTTCAGTAAATGTCTCAATTAGTCCTCATGGGCGAGATAGATAGCCTAAATGAATTAGATTGGGATATTCACTGGGATATTCACTGATGGTTATTTGTCCGTTGTTCGTGTCAGAAAGCAGTGTTGCTGGTTTTGTTCCTATGGAATCCTTCCCGTACTTCCAAAACTAGGTGCGCTGGCTTACAGCCTAGTGTTGGTTGGGGTTAGAATAAGGGTCGGGGTTGGGACAGGATCTGAACTACAGTATAAGGCAAGGGGTAAAGGTTGGAGTGAAAGGATGAACATGTGGAGGTTTAGGGTATAGTCCCATAAAATCATCCCCATTGGGGCCTTGAACCCTGATCTCCTGCGTGGGAGTCCATTGCTTTCTCCACTACTCTACTTGTGCAGTGGAGATCAGCAATTTGATTTTGGTGTGATTCCTTATTTTGGTGTGCTGGGACTACTGCCTCTTGTGGTGCCAACAGAGAAATGTAGGTCAACATTGACCGGAGGGAGGGAGTGATAATCGGACAAAACGCTATCCTAGGTGCGCTGGCTTACAGACACACAAAAATGGGCAGGCAAGTTTTGTTTTAATTTGTATCTCCGCCCAGTGATTCGGATCCACTCCAAAATTGTTGGGTTCTAAGTTGGCCCATGCTGACCAGTTTCGTGAAAATCGGTATGTTTTTTTTTGCCTAATCCTGCTAAGTAACGAACGAACATGCGCGATTGAAAACATAAGCTCTCACCATGTGATGTTGTCCGGCAGAGCAAATTACATTACATTACAGTCATTTAGCAGACGCTTAATACATTTAACGGAGGAAGTCAATGTACTAGGCTACTACTCACCAGAACTGGTGCATCTCCTTTATAAACAAGTAGCCTACTGTACTAGCATAATCTAGTGCTAAAACCAAAGTGCAAGAGTAGCAAACTGATGAATGAATGAATGAATGAATGAATGAATGAATGAATGAATGAATGAATGAATGAATGTCTTTATGTCAAACTAAAAATAGAAGGAACAGCAGCTCAGGTGGCGTGTCGCAATCGACTCTGAAATATCAGCCAAGCACCCAGCTAACTGTATGCGTGTCTCCACTTGTGTGTCAGAAGGGGGAAATGACAGGACCAGCTTGGTGTCACAGCTAGCAGTGATAGAAGCCATGCAAGTGAATGACAGAACCTATGTAGTGTAGAGGGGAAAAAATAAGAGGACCCAGAACAGACCCTTGTGGAAACCCTGTAGTCAGACTATGTGGTTCCGACATCGACCCTCTCCATGTCACCTGGTAGGAGCGGCCTGTCAGGTAGGATGCAAACAGGGAGAGTGCAGAGCCAGTGGCGCCTTTCTCCTCGAGGATGAAGAGGAGGATCTGGTGATCTACCATATTAAATGCTGTAGACAGTTCTAGGCGTATCAGATTTCAGATTTTTGAAATCTGAAAGCGCAAAGTGCATCATATATAATTACTCTAAAGAGAACTGTATGCAGCTACTACAAGTTCTCATTCAATAAATCTCCATCTCAGAATTTTGTCTCAAAAACCATTTTGGACATTATTTTGTAATTATGTCCTCTTTCTGTCCGCCTCAGCTTTCAAATGGAAAAGAAAATAGACTACGACGTCTCATTTCATGGTAACAGCGAACTCCACCAACCAGAGATGTCGCTTTTGGCAACCCCGCCCAAAATGGCCAACCCTAGGACTATATCCAGTCAAATTGATGGATTGGCCACTGATTGAGCACACCTACTCCCAATGCAGTCCTTGGTGGCATGCACACCAGATAAAACAAAGTTTGAAGCAGAAAGTGAACATTAAATTTCACTGCAAACTTTATTACAGTTTATTACCAAACTGAAATATCAAAGGGCTCATGCACCAGACAGCTGTCAACCACATGTGCACCTAAACCATTACAGAGGTCAAAGATATGTCGCCGTTGACCTCCAGGATGTCAATCTGACTGAGATTGGTGTGGCGATGTTTAAAAGAATTAGTCTTCATCCCGTTGACCATGATCCTGAAGAACTGAGCCTCGCAGACAATCATCAGCTGAAAAGACAAGACAAGCCATATTATAAACTGGAATATTTATCAGATTTGCTAATAATCACAATGTACAGACTAGCAAAATGCCTCAGGGGAAGGGTATACAGTAGAGAGACATTGTAGGGAAGACTTGGTGCCAACCAATCATCATTTTTTGTTTTGTTTTAAGGAAGATGGGCAATGTAAACTCATCCATTCTAAGAGGTTGTGAGCCGGTACCGTGAAGGGCTGGCCTCTGTGGAAGGGCATCCCATCACTGCGCTCCTCCATCCCCCAGGAGTCCCCCCGTCCCATACAGGAGTTTCGCACCACTGTGTTCTCGTCCCAACGGGGGTTGTAGTGCAGAGCAATCCCAGTGAGAAAGCCCAGGTTTACATTGAACCTGGGTAAACCAAGCCATCAATATTGGTAAACCATAACGGGTTAAGTACTACCAGGCAGGCATCTACCAGGAAGCCTTTTGCCAATCACTAACACAGTGGTACTGTACTTTACTTCTAATCGCATGCAATGGGACGTAGCATTTTAAGGTTTTATTTATGTTTATTGAGGTGATAACATTCCTCTACACAAAAGACAGTTCTCTACTATGTTTTGTTTAACCTTTTTGATACGAACACGTCACCGGCAACATTTTAAAAAATATCTAACAAATATTTAATAATATTAAAAAAATATCTAACAAATCTAAAAAATTCCTCACTCCAACACTTGCTGAAAGCTGAGAAACTGCGCTTTCTAGTATTATAGGTAAAATCCAATTAATATTCAAAATGTCACTGTACTTTCAGGGTTAAATCTTGATCTACAGTATATAACACTAGTATAATTGGAACCAAGACAGAGTCAGACCTTGTGGCGTTGGGGCCAACTATTCCCTGGATAGTGATGGCTTTGCCAGGATAAAGTCCACCATTGATGACCCTCTTGTAAGGGACAATCTGCAAATGAGATATTAGGAGTGAGCCCCCTGCCCAGACTGTTCAAACCCAGCTGGAAACTGAAATACACCCATAAACTGAGAGAAACAACAAACAATATACAAATAAGACAAGTTCAAATGTTTTTCCTTATAAACAACATGTTTGTAAAAGTTCAGCATTCATATAATTGCTTAGTTACGTCTCAACCAAAAGCAAGGAAAACAATCTAAGAAAAGATGCTGGCGGAACATACGGAGGAGGAGCCTGTGGAAGCAACCGGAAAGAGGAGTTGTGTTTATTGATTTAAATGATTACATTTCTGTTAATCAAAGCATGATGATGACGACAATAACAGATACTACTAGATACTACAATGTTAAGTCAGTTCTTCCGTACAGCTCAGAAAGCTGGTGAGTTGTTGAGAGTAGAGATGCAACGATCCACTTTTTTCAGTTCTGATCCGATTCTGATACCAGAAGTTGGATATCTGCCGATACCGATCCGATACCAGCGGTATATTTTCTTGAATTATTATTTATCATTAACTTAATTAATCATTATCATTAACATACACTTTAAACACTTTGCACACACCATGTTCTTACTATATTGCTACTGTACTACATTGAACTGTTTTAATTATTACAATATCTTGTATCTTGTTGATAAGGAGCCAAAACATAACTTTACTCATCAATTTTACCCAACATATGGCTACTTGTATATTGGATGTAGACCTAACAATGAAATAATCCTTGAATCCTACTTAGTCTATCTATTCATTTTCTCATATCAGCGCCCACTTTCATCAAATAAAAGGTAAATTGTAAAATATAATTAGTAAAATATAAGCTTGGGATGAGACCCCCTGTCTGCTCTGCGCTCCTGTCACTCGCTCCCCTTCTGCAACAGAGTGGGTCTCAGCCTCAGTAGAGAGTAATGGTGTCATATTTCACTGTGACATGATAAGAGTAAGGAGAGGGAGAAATGGCTTTAGTTTACAGATTGCCTCAGTAATGTTATGAGGTCCCCTATTAGCTTTGTGTTTAAATCCGAAATATCGCCAAATTGGCGCATTTGCTTTTGGAAATCCACCGCCACTGTCTAGTGTAACTGACTTTTCACTCTAGATTTTTTTTTTTTAATATATAACTATTTTAAACTTTTTTCAGCATAACGTTTGTTTCCTCACCAAATGTTTGCAAACAGAAGCAAGCAGTCTGAAAGGTAGGTTAGTAATAGTGAACTACACACCGGACAGACTACGCTAAGAAGAGGACCACACAGGAAGAAGACATCCTGCTTTGTGAAGTCATGCCTTTCAATATTGTTTTCTTATGTATTTTTGCCTTTCATAACTGTGTGCTAAGCTTATGATTCACCTTTTCCTGACCATGTGGTTTTGTTTTGTGGCTGCATTGTGCAGCCCTGACTAGGACTATATCCAGGGTGGATAGGAGTACTTCTACAAATCACAGACAGAAAAGAGAGGGAAAAGCTTTGATCAGAGGCAAGAAGCAGCTTTTGTGAATCATGGGTCCCTTTTATCTAGTACTACTTACATAACCTTGCTGGGCTGCATATGCCGGCTGCACCGGAAACCCTGGTTGAGGTGGGAATCCTGGTTGACTTGGAAACCCTGGTTGAGGTGGGAATCCTGGTTGACTTGGAAACCCTGGTTGAGGTGGGAATCCTGGTTGACTTGGAAACCCTGGTTGAGGTGGGAATCCTGGTTGACTTGGAAACCCTGGTTGGGCAGGGAATCCAGGATAAGCAGGTTGCGGAGGAAAGTATGCCTGAGGATGAAAAGAAAGTAGAGATGTGGAGCTTTTTTTTTTTACATTCAAATACTTTGTGCATCTAACACATAAACGGGCTGCTCTCAGCATGTCTGTCTGTCTCTCTATCTGGACTTTCCTCGGACATTGTCATTGTCATGATCTTTAGAAACGTCTTTCGAAACGAAATAGCTTCCTCACTTGCTCCAGCACGCATGCGCACAGCGTGCTGGAGCAACGATTGCGCGCTGTGTGAGGAAGCTATTTCGTTTCGAAAGACGTTTCTAAAGATCATATTACAGAGGCATGTGAAAACCCACCACAGGCCTATGCTCTATGTAAGCACAACTAGCGAGTCATGAAGACAGATTGATGAAAACAACCGTTTCGTGGCAGAAAATAGATTTTTAGAAACTGCATTCTAAGTGCCCCGACCACCGACATAACATGGATATACTGGCTCGCGCTGGATTTTAAATTTCTTCTACATGCCTCCGAACTACACCAAAGTGATCTCGGTGAGTCAAACGTCTTATAATATGTCGTAAATAAGGTCCAGGTTGTCAAAAACGAGCATTGTCCTTTAAGTAACAGTTAACTAATGTCTCTATTAACCATTTACTAATGTTATTTATGTTAACTAAGGTTAACTCACCTAACCCTAACCCTAACCTTAACTAAGGTATTAATTAACATTAGTAACCTAACCTAACCCTAAATAAGCATTAGTTAACAGTTAACTAATGTTTTTTGTGACCCTTATTGTAAAGTGTAACCAACCAAGCTAGCATCAGATGGGACTAACACAACATATCAACTATGTTCTGTGGGGGAGACAGGCATATAATGGACTAAATGGCCAATTACTGATGGCTCCAACGGGTATAAGAACTAGCAGATAAGTTGATTCGATGGGCTAAATTTGCCAAATTTCCCCCTAGGGGATCATTAAAGTATCTATCTATCTAAGCTGGAGTGATAACAGATGTACAGTATTTAGTTGGTGTCCTCCAACGGGTATCAGAACTACTTCAACGCAAATGTCCATCTCAATACATTTCTCTACACATACAGTATGATGGCGCTGTAATGAAACTAGAAAACCCCATGTAGTTACAATAGGGCATATGTGAGAATGAGACATCCAGTGCATGTGAATCTTAAGATATTGATGGGATAAGTGTTTACTCACTGCGGGGTTTTGGAAGGCAATGGAGGTCACCTCCACCTCACCCCCCACAGAGATGCTGTCCACTGCCCTGAAGGGGATGCGATGGCAGAACTCCATGAAATGGAACCCATTGACACTCAGCTAAGAGAGGGACAGAGAGCATGACAATTAGACAAGCATGTGTACTTGAGGGGAGTGAGCCAGGGATGAGCTATAACACTCCACTCTGCTGTTTATATACTGTGTAAGACAATTTAGGTAGGTGGGGAGGGAGGGAGGTACTGTAGGTAGGTAGGAGGGTAGGTAGGAAGGAGGGTGGGTAGGAGGGTAGGTAGGAGGGTGGGTAGGAGGGTAGGTAGGTAGGAGGGTAGGTAGGTAGGAAGGTGGGTAGGAGGGTAGGTAGGTAGGAGGGTAGGTAGGAGGGTAGGTAGGAAGGTGGGTAGGAGGGTAGGTAGGTAGGAGGGTAGGTAGGAGGGTAGGTAGGTAGGAGGGTGGGTAGGAGGGTAGGTAGGTAGGAGGGTAGGTGGGTAGGAGGGTAGGTAGGTAAGAGGGTGGGTAGGAGGGTAGGTAGGAGGGTGGGTAGGTAGGAGGGTGTTTAGGAGGGTAGGTAGGAGGGTGAGTAGGAGGGTAGGTAGGTAGGAAGGAGGGTAGGTAGGTAGGTAGGAGGGTAGGTAGGTAGGAGGGTAGGTAGGAGGGTGGGTAGGAGGGTAGGTAGGTAGGAAGTAAGGTAGGTAGGAGGGTAGGTAGGAGGGTAGTGCGCACCAAATGAGCTTTGGGCCCGAGAGCGCTTCGTTTAGGCCTGTGTGAACACAGCAAACGCACTCAGGTGCGCACCAAAACAGCTGCACCGAGACCCTCCAGAAGGGGTGGTCTCAGAGCGGCTTCAACCGAATTCTTGTGCGCACCAGTTAAGGTGTGAAAGCACGCAACCTCGGACTAACGCAACTACCTTGTGCACCCACATGTTTGACCTAAAAAGCTTTTCATGACGCTCTTGCACCCGCCCCCAGAAAGATATTGACCAATGACAGCACTGAGCCTTTTCATGTGACTTGTGGTGCTGCATTTGGACCAGAGTAAAGAAAGTTCTGTGTGAAAGCGAACCGCAGTAGCTGAGAAATTAAAACAATGTATCACTTTTGCTTTTGGTGCGCATCAATGGTGCGCACTAACATATGTGAATACGCCCTGAATCTGATTCTCTACTGACTGAGCTAGCCGGTCAGGTCTACAGGATAGCCAGAGATAAGTCGTCTGGAAATAAGCGCTACACCTTATATTCCAGCCAATGCTTTTGGAATGAAGTCTATAGTCCACTGAAATAAACAGGGAGAGAGTGATGTTAATATGTTACAATGAGACAGGAGTTCAGAATAGGCTTTGTTTGTTCACAGGTCACTGGTTCATCCCCCAGTGAAATCCTGTGACTAATCGTGGAAAAGGAAATGGTCAGCAGGAAGCAGGAAGCAGAAGTAGGTGTAAAGGCAAGACTATGACCTGGTAGGCATGATGCTGGATGCTGATCACGATGCTGAAACTGGAGCCAGAGATGAAAGGGGAATTCTGCTTCCGCTCCTCATTCCCCCACACAGATCCCTGGCAGGTGTTGGTGACCACATATCCAGGGTGACTGTCGTAGCGAGGGTTGAGGTGGAAGGCGATGTCTGCCCCAGGTTTGGATCCACACTGCAGATTCACATTGAACCTGAAGAAGAAAGAGGGAGACAGGCACAAAACACACACAGGACACCAGTATCACTGCGTTACTTGTCAGAGGCCTATCACTTACAACCTCAGTCAGTAGGCCTATTGCTTATAACCTGTCAGTAGTCCTATCACTTACAACCTCACTCAGTAGGCCTATCACTTACAACCTCACTCAGTAGGCCTATCACTTACAACCTGTTAGTAGACCTATCACTTACAACCTCACTCAGTAGGCCTATTGCTTACAACCTCAGTTGCCCACTCTGGGTTCAATCTCAGGTCCTTTGACTTGGCAACGCTCATGACTGTAGGCTAAAGATCGCTTTAGCCAGGTACACGCCAACGATCGACTAGTGATTCAATGGCGCAGGTCGGTGGAGTGAGTTTAACCAATTCAGTTCAGTTACACGTGCGAAGAAAGTGATTTATCTAAGACTAGAGTAACTTCCTGTCGAAATCTCAGCTGCATGTATCATCACTCATGAATGCTAATCTCTAAGTCACATCTGGAGCTAGACTACTGCAGCCTTTGTCTTTTGTCTATCAATAGACAATCACAACTGAGTCAAATCATGTGGATGTTATAGCCTAGCTGTCTGAAGTGACCTCATAAAGCAATAGCCTGACAAACACATTGGGAAAAAGTTGAACCACTGAACTGAGCAAGCAACTGAAGTGCATTGTTGCAATGAGGAAGAAAGAAATGAAATGCCTTGTAGCATAATCTGCTTGAAAAACATCAGAATCGCTACTCTAAAGTGCTCACTGAGAAATCAATGAAATAGGTCTACTCAACCTAGAATACCCACAAAATACAGGCTAACCTAATAAATACACAGACAGAAACTGAAAAGGCAAGTGAGGAAATTGTGAAAGGTTGAAATTCTGGGCTATCAATTACCAGCTCTGGCAGCAGTAGCACCAGTCTCACCTGTTAGCACTCGGCAAGACTCGCCCAGTAACAGTAATGGTCTTCCCTTCCTGCAAGCCACCTTGGATGGAACCAGTGAAAGGAATTTTCTAAAGGAATGGATGGTGAATTGAAATAACATAATATGAATGATTGAAACACAATGGCATCAATGCATAGCCATATAGGCATAGAGTGCAGGACTTTCAATCTCTTGGTTACTTTAATCTGAATGAGACAGGGCAAAATATTCCAAATATCCAACTTGAAAAGTTACCGAATCAAGAGATTCAAAATTTGTATGGTTATGTAAGTTTGTTTCATATTGGACATTCAACAGGCATTCACATTAGGCATTTTAGGGACCGAGGTAAACGTAAAATCATAGTCAGGAAATAAATCTGCCAATATTTGACAAAAACATCTCAAACCAATTTTACATTATTCTAGTAATATATATGTTATCCATTTATGACAACTTTTGTTTTTCGTGAGTAATTGATTAGTAATTTACTAAAATTCAAGAAATTAATAAAATAGATATTTATTTGTGTTAAGATTAATAACTGCCAGTATTTGACCCAAATCATCGAACCAATTATATATCCTTCGGTTTTCATGTAAAATTGATAAGCAATTGATTAAAATGGAAGAAATCAATAAAATAGATATTTATTTCTGTTTAGATCAATAACTGACAATATTTGACAGACAATCCTCCAATTAAGTGTAGGCTACATTATTTTAGTAATATATATATCCATTTTTGACAACCTTTGTCAGAGGGGGGCACAAGCCTTGTTGAAGAGGCGAGATTCTAGCCGCTCATACGTGGGGGGAAATGCTGTTATTGTGCGCAGCGCGCGAGGTGAGTGCTGCCAACGTGCTGCATACAGTCACAGGTGCAATCAATCCACACGCGACTATGAACTATGAACGCAACTATGAATGCAACTTGCCACCGAGGCTGTTTTCGTGGTTAACCAACGTTAGTACAGTTTCAAGAAAGATGGACATACAGTAAATTTGTGGAGTTCAATGGAAATGCTACCTGTCTGATATGCAAGAAAAAGCCGTTCTAATGTCAAGCGTTATTCATTACTAAACATGGAGAACAGTGTCGTAGGGAGACAAGATGACAAAATGAGCCATGCAGCTGAGAGGGCTGACGTCGCAGTCGTTAAAGATAACAAGAAATAGAATAGCAGCCTACAGATGTAGGCTACAGTAGCCTATGCTATTCAAGTAGTGTCTGGCAAGAAATAGAATAGTAGACTACAGATGTAGGCTACAGTAGCCTATGCTATTCAAGTAGTGTCTGGCAAGAAATAGAATAGTAGACTACAGATGTAGGTTATTCAAGATACGTGTCTGGCAAGAAATAGAATAGCCTACTGTATTCAACTGTCTGGAAAGAAATGGAAACAAACTTGAACTTTAATAAATACAAGTACAGGTGCAGGGCAGGCTTACAGTAGGGACATAAAATAGAATAAAGTACAAATAGGCTATTCAAGATTTTTTTTATTTATTATAAAAGTAAGGAAAAAATATTTGAACTGTTAAAATATATAAAAATGTACAGTTTGAAAACTGTTTGAATTTGTATGATGAAGCTGTTAGTTATGGAATAGTCTCACAACATTTAGAGACTGACTCGTGAGTCTAGTTATGGAAATAAAAAATGTCATTTTCAGAAATATTGCACTTCCTTATGGTTACAGTAGTAGTACTTGAACGTTTAAGTGGCCCTCCAATGAGATGGCAATACCAGCAGTGGCTCCAAGGCAATTTGAGTTTGAGACCCCTGCTATAGATGGATATATTTCCTACTTGAATATCTATCAGAATGCCCTACGACCCATTATTGTGCTTAATTCATTGGTGGCACATCCTGTCAAGTTAGGAAATGTCGAAATGTCTATATTTCCTACCTGACATGATGCGCTACCCATGAATGCAGCACAATAACATAGGTCGTAGGACATTCTGATAGACATTTCCTACCTGACAGGATGCGCTACCCATTAAACATAATAGCATAACAGGTGGTATGTAATCCTAAAGGTAGGCCAATTTACCGGCCGCTCTACCTCCGTTAGCGAGTAGCGTAGCCTAGATCATTTCCAGTTGTGAGGCGTACATCCAAACCTCGCATAGTTCAAAACCTCGTGACTATTTAAGCCTATGACTTATGTTTAATATTAGTATTAAGATAATTGCTCACCGGGTTGTAAAATGGTTCCTGATTATAATGTGCCATTTCACTTGAAGACCGCTCGAGTCGTCCACACTGCTGTGACGGCAGTCAGTCGAGATTAGAACTTTCCCTCTCATGTCGCAGTTAAGCAATTTCCTCTTCGGCGGTGTCAGAAATTCAGAAGTGCAGAGTAGACTGAGCAAGACAGTGGTCTGATGTTTTGAAATTCGGAAAAGTAGACGAATTTAAACAACATTATAAAACATATATAGTGTAGCTGAGAAAAATGCACGAGTTATCCTGCTGTTCAATGTCCACTGGAGTTTTGCTAAATTATGCAATTTGCACATCTCAACAAATAAAGCCGCTTCAAAGCTGAATTTCACACAATACTTTATTAACCATGTTAGTCAGGTGATATTAACTGAGTATATTCAGTTCCTGTGTATACAGTAGAATAGCGCCTTTACACATTACACAAAAAAAAAATCTGTACAACATTTAAAAAAAAAAAAAAACCAGGCCAGGTCAAGCCTGGCTTATGTGTGTTGGCTGGCTTGTTTCTGTGCGGGACTGGTAGGACGGTAATGTCTGATAAATAAAGATGGGTCTTGTCACCTGGACACATCAGTTCCAATGCTTCCAATGCTAATCCAGCACAATGAGAGCAGGATAGCCAGTAAGCTCATGGGCTCACAACAACTAGCAGCAGCTTCCATAACATTAATTTTATTATTAATTAACATCTATTTTAACAAATGCTGGGTTTTGAAGCCTCAGCGCTACCAATGAGGTAGTCTTCTTCTGTGGTGGTGGTGGTGGTGCTTTGAAGCTTCAACCCAGCATTTGTTAAAATAGACACTTTTGCTTAGGTAAGTGAAGTTTCATGTTTATCTGACACTCGTAAATATGAGCGCCTCTCCTAACTAGGCCGACACCAATTTATTTTGACGGCAAAGTGAATGGACCAGCAAAGGACTGTTGTCTGGCATGAGCGAGCGGAATGCGACAACGGGACTGAGAAGGGCTACATTTCAACCAGACATTCCAGTGAAACCAGGTAGTCAAAATAACTTACCTGATATAAAATGGCAACATCGCACAACGACAACAGCGAGGGAGGGAAGGAGCGACAAATAGGATTCCCTCTTCTTGGCTTACAGCCGACACACAAAAAACAGCGCGCACACCACTGTTAATTTCGTTGACGAGAACTATGACGAAAACTATTCGTCAACGACATTTTTTGGGTTATCGTCACGAGACGATAACTAAATAAAAATGAATGTATGATGACAAAAACTATGACTATATCTATTCACATTTTCGTCAACAAATAAAAACTAGACTAAAATGGTTATGGAGGGACGTATGGGAAAAGTTCAAATCAGAATGTCGAGGTTCGGGATGTGCGCAGTTGGATCATGGATGTATTAATAGAACGAGTTGGATGCAACCTACAGGTAGCCTGTGTGTATTTAGCCTACATTTGAATAGTACCGTTGCTACACCGGCCGGCGGGAAGTCAACTAACAGCATACGACTAATGCGCCTGAACTGTTCAGTAAATGACCACAGTTCAGAAATGTCTTTGTCAACGTTCGCACACACCGGGAGAAAGAGGAGAGCAGACATCTGGATAAACTTCATATTTGATGCAAAGGAAAACAAAACCATTTGTAAACCGTGTGGGGTGAAAATGACTAGCAAAAATACAACAAACTTAAAGCGACATTTGGAGAACAGTCATCCCGAAATTCACGAGAAGGTAAGCACCCCCCCACCCCCGGCTAACGTTACTGTATTAGCTAAACCCAAGCTGGTGTGTTTCTGAAATACTTCAAATAAAATACAAGTTAAAAGAAACCAGTGTTTCACGTAGGTTTGTGGCGGGCGAGAACTGAAGTGTCTGATCATTGCAACGCTAACGTTAGTGGCTAGCTAATGTTAGGCACAGGTTAGCTAGCAACAAGTGGGGCTATGCTTGTGGCGGCTGGCGGGGGTATCTAGCGTTAGCTAGTCTGGGTAAGCTAGCTAAGCAACTACTGCTGCTGTCTAATGTTATACTGTAGCTAGATGGATAAGACACGAACAGTTAGCTACCTGGCGCCGCCATAGCCCCTCTCCTCCGGTGTGACGTTAGCTAGCCTGTGCCTGATGTTAGCTAGTCTGACTAGCCAACTAGTGCTGACAGGATAATGTTATAGCTTGCTATATCAGGCACAAACACAGTTAGCATCAGACTGGGGGAGAGGAATGCTTCATTATGAAACTGTCTGACAGAAGCAGCCACGCTTCTGTCAGACTGCCCCAGGGCAGCTGTGGCTACAGATGTAGCTTACCACCACCGGTATGACTGTCTGAATGAATACTGGACTCTGTAAGTGCTCTGGGTTTCATGAAGGGCGCTATATAAATCCAACTTGATTGATTGATTGAACTAAGCCTGTTAAATTTGAGTTGTCTAAATCTATGGTAGATTTTGTCGACTAAAATCGTAATGATATTTAGTCAACAAAAACTAGACTAAAACTAAATCAAGTCAGATGACTAAAATATGACTAAATAGCATTTTAGTCAATAGACTATGACTAAAACAAAATCATAATTTGCTGTCAAAATTAACACTGGCGCACACAGACATACACACACACAGAGGTGCCAGCCAGGTACTGGGTTGTGAAGTAGAATGTAAACCTACAATAATAACGGTCAGCTACTGGTGGATATTAAAACCACCTGTTGATACTGTACCACTACAACAAAGACATGCAGGATTACATTGAGGCCACCAAGGTACCAAACATTGATATAAATGTGAGAAATATGACATAAGGCTCTCCATGTTTAAATGTTCTGCAAAGTACAAGAGAATGTTAGTAGAACGTCTTGAGGGAGGAAGAGAAAGAAGGAAATGTTGGAAATGGAGAAGTTGGATTTTTGGTGCAAGATGTGCCTAGTGACACAACAGTAGGCCACTGACAGCTGATGTGGTCCCTTGCTCAGAAAGGATGTTTGAGGCACTGGTGAAAAGCCAGCGAGCAACTATACAGAAGGACATTGTACGTAAGTGAGTGGAGAGAGAGAAGGTTTCAGTATGTGATAAAGAAAAGTGTCATTTATTGCATTTCGTTTTATATGACCTTTTATGTCTTGACCACTTTGTCTTGATCAATCAATCAATCAAAGCTTTATTTGTATAGCACATTTCATACCCAGAGGCAACACAATGCGCTTTACAGAGAACAAGAGAGGTGGGCATACGACCCACTCTCTACATATTCCAGAGGGAAGCAAAAAAACAGTAATCACCCGGGGGCCAGATAAGTGAGCTGTACAAATTCTTCCCTGACCCCTCTCAACAAGGCGATCGAGCAAGCTCCAGGAGTATGTTTGTCTACCGGCTAAGAACATTTATAAAGCAATACATTGCATTAAATTACATTGATGCTTTTAATGTCTCATGTAAATCACTTTGAATTGCCTTGTTGCTGAAATGTGCTATACAAATAAACTTGCCTTGCATACATATAGACAGTATAGTTTATTACCTAACCATTGTTATTGATGATCAAAGAGAATGGTGTCATAATTAAAATGGTTTTAATTCATGATATTAATTGATTAAAAATGTGTATCGCCCATCAGATAGAACAGCTTCAGATCTAAGACCTCTCAGATGCTGATGTTAGAGTTAGGTCTCAGCAGGGTATGAAGCATATTCTCCATTGTGATTCAACATAACATCACCAACATTTTCATGGTCTAATGGATTAATTTAGGTTTACAAATCCCACAGCAGGTAGGCCTACCCCAGACACAAATGTCACCTGCAATGGTTCAATACAGTGTTTCACCATATCTGACAGAATAGTTCCCATTCCATTCATGAGAAAGTAAAACACTAGTGAAAATGTCCACAATCTGTTTCAAGCCTCCTGGAATCCCAAGAGAAGACACAGGAGCAAATTACCTGAGTAAAGTTTTATTGTCTTTCATTGATGAAACCACAGATAAATTCACAGTGTTGCCACAATCTGTACAAAAATATGATTTCTTACACAGCGTGAAAAAAAAAACATCAACCCAGAAATGTACAATTTGTTAAATTGTGTTTTCTGTAACCGAAAAACAATCTGTGTAAGAGATATGTACAAAAATAGGAGTTATAGTATGTACCCATGTCATATAAAATCTTTGTACAAATAAGTATTATGTACATTAAATAAAATATATATACACATCTATATAGATAGATCAGGTATATCTGTGTCCGTACCGTTATCACTGCTCACATTCAATCACAGCATTCTTTGACAGGGTCAAAGGGTCAATCTGCCCAGCACGTTACACTCAAAACACACACACACACACACGCACAGAAAGAGAGAAAGAGAGCATGCTGATAGAGGCGCATAAGGAAGTTAATGAAAATGTAGGTGAATACCATAGGATATATTCACAGGATATATTCACTATCACTCAATTTTGGTGAAAGCTTCATTCTTTGACCTGCCTTGCATCACCATTGAATCCATGCAAATTATGTTTCCAAAGCTACCTGCTGTTACAACAGATTTATCAGCACTGATAGGACGTTTTTAAAACTATCGTTATCGGTTGAACTGGGCTCCGATAGTGGCCGATGTTCAAACAATGAAGGCCGAATCCACCAAATCACACTATCAAAAGATGTTACGTTACTTTTTTTTTTTTTAGCTATTAGCTATATTGAATTAATTGACAAGGATCTGGACCACAGCCACGCACCAACTGATGAAAAGGCAAGAAACATGACAGGTAGGCCTGATCCCTCTGAGTTTTCATTACTCTTTGCTTTTTAGCCTACTTTGAGTTTGATGATCCAGATTTATTTATTTAGGTATTTAATTTATTTGACAGTTGCCTTTTTATTTATTTTTTTAAGTATCTTAATAGCTAAAACAGAACATAGTTGGCCTTCTTGCGATCACATTGCAATATCATCACAGCTATGAGAAATCTGGTGCTGCTATAGTCCATGAGCTCAGAAAGAAGCTGCAACATCAAACCAATTTACAACACTGCGGTAACTGGAGCAGAAATTAAATCTGCCACCATGCAAATAATGCATACTTCTCTGAAAATGCATAGGTTCCTGTAAACGGACTGCTCTTGCATCATCCAGCCAAATCCTAATTTGTCACACAACACCCAGTAAGCATATCTAAAATGTTATAATTGAGGCACAGGAAAAGTGAACAAAATACCACAGCTTCCTTCTCTAGAGCTCTCAAGGGACTTCTAAACGCTAACTGACAGCGCGAGAGGGAAAGAGAAGTAAGATGTGACTGACAGGAAGCACAGAAGGAAAGAGAGTCGCTAGTTTGCACAGGCAGGAAATGAGTCTCCCAAGGTTGTATTGTTTTGGGGTTATCTGATCTGTAACGCTACAGTGCCTCCAATGATGTGATCATACATGGGTTAAGTATCAGTTGAATCCTTTCAACTTTGATTCCCAATAATTTGAGCATGTTTAAGTGTCAGCTACTGTAGATATGTTTAAATGCCAGCTACTGTAGATATGTTTAAATGCCAGCTACTGTAGACAGATTTTGCACTTTTGGGGGTTCTTCCTGGTTCTGTTGAGCTCAATGAAGCACAGACAACAGTTTTCTAAAGGATGTCATGAACTACTCCACCCAGGTCTGTGAACAGATACGATGCAGCAACACAAGTCTACTAGAACAGACTGGTCATGTCTTCCCATCAGCACTGAGGGCTACGCGGACATCAGCTGCTGTACTTGTACATGTAGGGACAGCGAGAGTGCAGGCCCTGACAACAACGGTCCCGCAGACAGTGATGGTGATCCCACGACCTTCACACAGAGGGAGGCGCGGAGTGGAGGAGAAGAGAGGGGGAGTTAGGATGAGGAGAAGAACAGGAGTGAAGGAGAGAACGGGATGATGAGGAGAGGAAGAGAAGGGAGAATGGAAGGACGGGGAGAGGAGAGGAACGTACACGGTGAAGGAAAAAGGGGTGGAGAGGTTGCAGTTATCAGGGTGGGCGGTGGAAATGTTTGGAAAGAGGAGGGGGTGTCCAAGCGGAGCGGTGGTGTCCAAGCGGAGACAGAGGAGAGCAGGTGGAGAGGTCAGAGGTCACCGTCCAGGACAGAGAGGAACCAGGAAGGGGAAGAGAAACGGACATGAGGTGAGACGCAGACTCAGAGAAGGGACAGGTGTGACAGACCAGAACTCTAAATGACAAATAGAAACGGGAAGAGACCCTCGAGGCTCAGGTCAGTGCTGGACAGAGCAGGAAGGCAGAAACACTCTTTACATGGTTCTAACAACCCAGTCACAAATAGTTTAAACAGATCAAACCCAATTAAGATCATTAAATTCGTAATTTGATCACTCTCTGAGGGCGAAACAGGCTCATTGTGCCTTTTTCTCAAATGTTTCAACTGAAAGCTCAGCTCTCCACAGTGGAAACGGCCGCGCTGACAGGCCGGTACCGAAGCAATGCGCCGCTTCGCCTGCCCACTCCGTCTACGGCGGTGGCAGTGTGAAGGGGCCTGGGGGGTTGACCCCGCCGTCTAGGATACGTACTCGGCCGACTTCCAGAAGTGTCCAGGGTGGGAGAGCCGGCGGTTGAGCTTGGGCAGCTTCTCCAGCAGCTCGGCCAGCTGTGTGAAGGACGGACGCTCTCCGGAGTGGAAGGACCAGCAGGCCGACAGGATGTCCTGTGGGAGAGCCAATCACATTCTGATTCAAAAACAACTTTACATTTTAAGAAAGGGTACTTTTGCTAGCCTGTAAACGTGGATGGGCAGGGTTTTGACTTTGGTTAAAGCTGTAACTAATCAAGTTCAAAGTCGATCATTGGAAAGTATCTGAAGAAGTCTGGTAACGACACCTCCTGTCAGTCAATTCAACCCAAAATCAATACAGACAGCAGTCAGTTCAGAAGGGAGATAAAATCACTGTAGTGACAGTGATATGTTGATAGCATGCTTCTGTGTGACCTCACCGTGACTTCCTTTCCCAGGCTGACCTCTGCCAGGACCTTCCGGATGCCCTCACCGCTGCCCACCAGCCAGATGGTGGCCTCGGCTGGCTGCTTCGTGATTGGCCAGTCTCTGGCCTGCAGCTCGTACCAAACAGTCCTTGGATTGAAACACAGCCGGTTAAGCCCCTCCCCTTTACATAAACAGCCATTACATAAGCATGAAACACCTTTTTCACATACTGTACACAAAATGTTTACGTAAACACAAACAAACATGACTACGCTGGATATGGCTGGAGGGTGACTGGACTGTTACTGTACATGAGCAGGTGGGTGTGATAACCAACCCAAAAGCGTAGACGTCGGCGGCATTGGAGAAGGGAAGCTGGTCCTCATCACTGCCTGGCCTCATCCTGCGGACAATCTCAGGCGCCAGGTAGCAGATCCAACCATGGGGGAGCCTCAGCTCATTTTCCCTCCTGGAAGCGCACACACACGCACGCACACGCACACGCACACGCGCACGCGCACACGCACACACACACACACACACACACTCTTTTAAAACCACAAATGGATTTACTTGAGCGCAGCTGTATTTACTAACTCATTCATTCAACAGTGTTTTTATAAAAAGGTGGTCGTGGTCAGCCTTGTTGCTTACCTCCCTTCCTGTACGACTCCAGACATTCCAAAGAGTCCGAAGTCCGTGATGACCACTTTGTTTGTGTCATAGAACACATTCTTGGACTTGAGGTCCTTGTGAACTATTCCCTTGGCGTGAAGGTAGCCCATTCCCTGTGAGAGAGACCAGTCCATCATAAGATTTGTGAATGACAAGTATGAGACACACAACAGTAAATACTGTACGGTACCATACCGTTTTTTATAAAGATTTTTTTCCAACAAAAAGGAACAGTACAAAATGACAAAAGAAATGTCCAGAATGCTGTTTTTAACCCCTGTGTCATTCCCTTTAGAAGGGCACCACACCTTTACGATCTCCTGAGCGATCTGCCTGGTCTTGTTGAGGTCCAGCATGTGTTTGGAGTCTCTCACCACAGAGAACAACGTCCGACCTTTACACAAACTGGGATATAAATGTAAAAAAAATATATATATATATATTATGACAATACCGAGCAAGCAAAAGTGTTAATAAGAGTATAGTGAACAGCACAAATCATTTCAGGTAAGTAAGCTCTAAGAAAATGTATATAGACTTGAAAATGTTGCCTAAAAAGGTATTTTTGCGAGTGCCCCCAGTGACGGCCCCCGACCTGGTGATGATGGCGAGGTGGGGAGGGTTCATGCAGGCGCCCATGAAGAGCACCACGTTCTCGTGGCGGGTCTGCCGGTAGTTCATCACCTCCTTCTTGAACAGCTTCAGGTGGTCCTGGTTGTCTGCGTCGATCTCCAGCAGGCGGACCGCCACCTCGCCGTGCCAGCGACCCTTATGCACCTTCCCCCACCGGCCCTGTGCCCACACAGACACAACAAGGTCTGACAACACTAATAACACGGACACAACAACAAGATCTAACAACACTAACAACAACAATATCTAACAACACTAATAACACGGACACAACAACAAGATCTAACAACACTAACAACAACAATATCTAACAACACCAATAACACGGACACAACAACAAGATCTAACAACACTAACAACAACAAGATCTAACAACACTAATAACACAGACACAACAACAAGATTTAACAAAACTAACAAAAACAAGATCTAATAACACTAATAACACGGACACAACAACAAGATTTAACAAAACTAACAAAAACAAGATCTAACAACACGGACGCAGCAACAAGATCTAACAACACAGACACAACAACCAGATTTAACAACACTAACAACACAGACCCAACAACTATCTAACAACACAGACACAGCAAGACACAACCAGATCTAACAATGCTAACAACATGGACCCAACAACACTAACAACACGGACCAAACAACAATATCTAACAACACAGACACAACAACAAGATCTGATAACACTAACAACCCGGACCCAACAACAATATCTGACAACACAGACACAACAACAAGATCTGACAACACAGACCCAACAACAAGATCTAACAACATGGACACAACAAGAAGATCTAACAACATGGACACAACAAGAAGATCTAACAACATGGACACAACAAGATCTAACAACACGGACACAACAAGATCTAACAGCACGGACACAACAAGATCTAACAACACGGACACAACAAGATCTAACAGCACGGACACAACAAGATCTAACAACACGGACACAACAAGATCTAACAGCACGGACACAACAAGATCTAACAACACGGACACAACAAGATCTAACAGCACGGACACAACAAGATCTAACAACACGGACACAACAAGATCTAACAGCACGGACACAACAAGATCTAGCAACACGGACACAACAAGATCTAACAACACGGACACAACAAGATCTAACAACACGGACACAACAAGATCTAACAACACGGACACAACAAGATCTAACAGCATGGACACAACCAGATCTAACAACACGGACACAACAACAAGCTGACACTCAAAGATCCAGTCTTTTTCACTGGCCAATTTGAATTTTGAGTGAACCGAAATCATAAGGGTCCCGAACTGACTACTGAACTGGTTATTTCGATCGAAGAATTTCTCAGGAACCTTGGAACTGCAAATACAAAGGCTTTAGATGGAAAGGGGTAACTTATTGTTGTGTTACCTCAATCAGCGATAGATAGTAGCAAAACTGACATTTTATTTATATGAAAAAGTTTGATATTATGACTTTAAATCTGAAAACTCCAATCAAATCCCAATTTACAGTGAATGGACACACGGATCCTGTGTATCTCTACAGGGTTTAACAAAGGTCACGTGTTGTTTTTAGAGATTGAAGATCAACATCAAAATACAGTGACATGGCGACACCTGCATGACAGGCACCATGACACCTGTTAAAGCAGGCCCCACTGTGATGGCCATGTTCACCTGGCCGATGAGCTCCCCCAGCTCCAGCTGCTCGTAGGGCACGTCCCACTCCTGCAGGTAGACGCTGGTCTGGCTGGCCTTGCGGGTGATGGGTGTCCTCCTCCAGTGACCCCCGACCCCTCGGCCCCCCGAGCCGGGCAGGTCCTCCAGCTCATCCCCGTCACACTCTCCGTCAGAGGACCTCTTCTCTGGGTCCCCGGCGCCGTTCTCCTCTCCAGGGTAGTCTTCCTCCTCTGCCTCCTCCTCCTCCTCCTGCACAGATGTTAAATTATGTCAATTAAAGGCACATTCCATCATTTTTATTATCCGTGAGCGTTTTGTTTGTGTGGACCAGGAGAGGGTCAGACAGAGGGAGGAAATTTTCTGCACGTAAGTTTTGACATTTGATAGTAGTAGCCCGGGGGGGGGGGGGGGGATTTCAAAGGTTCAAAGAGCTAGAGGAAGTTCTCACACAAAACCCTACTGTTCCCATGGCTGTGTTCCCCATTTGAAGTTCTATGTGGTTACTCAAGATTTCCTTGTTTGCTTGGGAATACAGTCAACTCACCACCACTCCAGCGACCTGCTGCTCAGCCATGGCCAGTGGCGTTTCTCTGTAGGAAACAACATGATAATCAACACATAACCTTATTCTGACCCTGGCATAGTCTGATACACAGACCAGAGCAGACACACACCTCTAATACAGGAAACTCTCCAGCAGGCTTTATGTTGGGTAATATAGGGTAATATACTGTTTCAACATCTGCCTATTAACATAAATGCTTTGTTAACCATTTGTGAACTTCTGTAAATCATTACCAATAAGATGCTTTAACCAGTGTATAGATCAAAGAGACTAGGCCAACCTTTTGTTCCAGAGACTTTGATGTAGTTTCAGCTTTAGGAGCTTTAGGAACACCATTTTGTTTTGTTTTTGGGAGCAAACCTGCTAGAGTTCAGGTTACTGATTGGATGTCTTACCCACTGTCGTGGTGGTTATCGGAGTGCAGTCCTGCTACATTTGTAGAGGTGGTGACGTCTGCGTGTGAGAAAGAGGACTTTTAGAATGAAATATCGGACCAGACAGACCAAACATGGTGAACTTTGAGCATATTGCACATCTCTTAAACTTGAAAGTCGTTAGACTACACAAAGTGTGAGGCCGCTTTTATTTTAAAAGCCCACTAGAGGTCAGTAAAGTGCCATGCCAAGTGTACCAATAGTAAAGGCAGAGCCACAACATTACGTGATTTAAAAGACGCTTTTATCCAAAGTGACTAACAATAATTGCATTTAACGTAGGAAGAGCCAATGTACTACTACTTGCCAGAACTCACAAGTGCATCTTCTCTCTAAAACAAGTGACTAAGAGCATAATCTAGTGCTGAAGGCAAAGTGCAAGAATAGCAATCTAAAGTACAGTGCAATATAATACAATATAATACAATAAAATACAATAAGTGCTTAGGAGGGAGGCACAACAATGCCCAAAGTGACACCAACGCTGGTGCTGCATGTATGCACCCAACAGGGCACTGGGTCAGTGAACTCCACACACAAGGCTGTTATTATGAGTAAGAATCTGTCCTTAACTAACTTCCCTGGTGAAATATTTTTTATTTTAACTTTATTGGGGGGGAAACAACAGACAACAGTAGGGTGGGGTGGGGGTGAGGCGGAGGGTTATGATTAAACACACGCGCACGCACACGCACACGCACACGCACACGCACACGCACACACACACACACACAGGACAGGAGACTATTAACTCACCAGGAAAGATAAACTATTGTCTAGGCAGTGAGTAACAGCCAGCTAAGAGATCATAGAATATGATTGTAAGGAAATAGAGAGGAGAGAGAAGTGAAGGAGACGTCAATAAGATCGACGCCCACACACCACAGCCCCTCCCCTCAGAAATAAGATAACAGATACTAGAAGCCTATTAGTGTGTGAAACAGTGGTTTGGTGAATTAAAACAAGAACTTTGATTTGGTTAGAACTGCTCATATTTTGTGGCATTAGTGACATGTAATATGTGGAATATCTCTGGTTGGTTGGCTCTCTGATAGGCGGTCATTAGAGGAGAGAACACCACAGTGTCATGTGTCTTAGTGTCCTGGTAAGGGGCTGCGCTGACCTGGGAAATGGAAGCGGCTATCTTTAGGACCCTGGGGTGAGGGGTTTGGGGGCGGTGTGGCGCTGACGCTGGGGGGGTTGCTCTGCAGGAAGGGGGCGGGAGAGGAGGGCGTGGAGGAGGTGGTGGAGGAGGGGTTACTGCTGGAGTCCAGCTGGGTCAGCACAGGGGGGAAGTCCTGGAGAGATGGGAGGAGATACACACACACACACACACACATACACATACAAACACACACACACACACACACACACACACAAACACACACACACACAAACACACAAACACAAACACACACAAACAAACACAAACAAACACACACACACACAACTTTCAGTTGTCTTAAATGTGAGCCTACAGTGTTTTCAATGAGACCAAACTCATTGTTTGACAGAGAACAGAGTTCCACTTGGGAGTCTCACCTTTTTGGTGATGGCCTTGGGTAAAGTCCCAAACTGCACCGGTAGCTCTGCTGAGTGCTCAATCTTATTGTTGATATCTGACGGAACAGATTCTGCTCTGCGTATCGGCACTGCAATAAATGAACAAAAGCTAATTGCAGTTGAACTACTCGTCACTGTTGTTACTGTGGAGGTTTACAGTCTATGGGTTTATCTACATTGCAAGACCACTTCAAATAATACCAGAAAAAAAATAACTTTTTTAGTAAAGCCTTACAACATTCAGGCATTAGGTATTTGTGTGACCAGGGAGGATCGAGGCTCACCAAAAGATATCCTGCAGGACAGAGTCTCTCTGGTACATTTGTTGTGGCACTTTAATCTGAGGACAGAGGAGTACTAGTCAGCCAGTGAAACCTTGAGAGACTGTAACCAACTTCAACTGGAGAAATTCTGGAGACGACACTTACTTGCAGTGTTTGCACTTCACACCAAACATCATACTCTTGTGACACACCTGGCACGTCTGGGACAGCCAGGATTTGGTGGAGAACCTTAAGGACAGAAGAAAAGGTTGTTTTATTATTCGTTAGAAGTTCATACATCTGATCTGCCATCTACTAACTTGAAAATACAATCTTTTTGCGTTAATAAGTCAATAAATCAGTGTAGCCAATAATGCTTAAAATCGGTTTTGCAAACAGAAGCCTGCCACATCCCTCATCGTTTTATCAGGACAATTATCATATTTTCCACAAACGATTTCATGTAAGATCAAAAAGAATAAACAAAATCTCCCAGTAAGATAAACAGCAGGCTTGACTGGGCAGACTGGGACTGCATGGCTCACATTCCTGGATCCTCCAGGCGCCATCCTGCCCAAACCAGGGGAAGAATTTCCTGGAGTTCTGTGCCAAGCTAAAACGCTGAGCTCACAACCCGGAATAACGTTCTCAGATTCCCATCCTCTCTACCTCATGAAAACCCATGAGAAATACCAGCACCAGTCTGCTATGAAAAGCCCTCTATCACTACGTAGAGATGCACTACGTAAATGAACGTATTGTAAGTAAAATGGTCTGCTAAATTACTAGAATGGAAATGTAAAAATGTAGATATAATGAAAGAAGGGAAGGGAGGAGGAGGAGGATAATGGTGATGAGGATGATGATAATAATGATGATGATGATGATGATAATGATGATGATAATGGTGATGATGATGATAATGGTGATGATGATGATGATGATAATAATGATGATGATGATGATAATGATGTTGATGATGATAATGATGATGATAATGATGATGATAATGATGATAATAATGGTGATGATGATGATGATAATGGTGATAATGGTGATGATGATGATAATGGTGATAATGGTGATGATGATGATGATGATAATGGTGATGATGATGATGATGATGATGGTGATGATGGTGATGATGATGATGCTGTCCTACCTGTGTGTTACAGCAAGGCCAATATCTCTCCTCATAGTCTGTGGAGAACTCCGGTGTATCGCCAAGTTATCTAGAGAGGAGAGAGAGAGATAGAGAGGGATAGAGAGGGAGATAGAGAGAGAGAGAGAGAGAGAGAGAGGGAGATAGAGAGATGGAGAGAGAGAGGGTGATATGATAGAGAGAGAGATAGAGAGAGGGAGAGGAGGGGAGAGAGAGGGAGATAGAGAGGGAGATGGAGAGAGAGAGAATGAGAGAGAGAGAGAATGAGAGAGAGAGAGGGGGAGAGAGAAACAACTTTGAGTGGGAGAAAGACCACGGGTGAAAGGCGGAACACAGCAGACAGTGTAAAAACCACCCCCAGACTGCGCTGGGCAGCGTGACGTACTCTCCAGGAGAGTGGGCGTGCCCGGGAAGGCGTAGGGGGCGGCGGCCAGGCCCGGCGTCCGGGCGGAGAGCAGCGGCGAGCGCGTGGGTGACTCCTCCCCCCCGGTCCCGCCGCCATTGACCTGCACGTTCAGCAGCGGCTTGTTCTTCCTCCCGCCCCTGCAAAGGAGACAGGAAGTCCGGTTGGTCACGGCGTTCAACCCAAAACGGACACCCAAACGTTTACAACACAAGACGCATGTGATGATGAATACCACCTGCTGGGCGCGGGCTCCTCCGTGCGATTGGCCAGCTGGGACTCATGGCTCTTACTCCGAGGCAGAGAGATGTTGGGCAGCAGCTGCAGCAGCTTCCGGGAGGGGGGCGGCGGCGTCCGGTGGGGGCGGGGCTTTCTGCTGCGGCTCTTCGACGTCGGGGTGGCCGGGGGGGTTGCGAAGAGTTGCGTCGGGGAAGGGAAGGCGTCCGCCATGTCGTCCGCGTGTCCGTACGCCCCCTGGTGGTCTGAACAGGGCACGACGGAGATGGAGACGGACCGTCTGTGGGCGGGGTCGCGGGGGGAGGGGCTGAGGCTTGCCGCCTGGCAGGGCTGGGGTTTGGCGGGGTGCGAGGCGGCACTGTCACGGCAGAGTGGTTCCGGGATGCAGGGTCCTGTGTCCTCCCTGGGGTCGCCGCCTGTGAAAGGTCAAAGGTTACACAATCGCACAAATTACATCATCTTTGAAGCAAGAGAGGTGCAAGACTCGAACACTGCACCGCAACACAATGGCTCTACAAACACAACACAACAAAAAGACCACTCTGCATTGCTCATTGGTCTTCAGTCAAAAAAGCCCCACACCTTAATACCTTAATTATACATTAGTGACATTAAAACACCTGCCCCCTCACACACACAGAACTATCTGCTGACCTGGCTCAGTAGCACTCTTCAGACAGGAGAGGGCAGCAGTGAGGCGAGAGCAGTCTTCAGAGTTGGAGCCCAGGCGTCTCATGGTGTCCTGCACCTGGGAACTGGACATCTGCAGCAAAGCATCCAGGGACAGCTTTGCTGGTACAGCCTGGACAGGTGGAGGGAGAGAGAGGGAGGGAGAGATGGAAGGGGAAGAGATGGAGTGAGAGAGGAAAAGATTCAAGGAGCAGAAAGGTAGATGGAGATGGAAGAATCCAGTAAGAGTGGGAGAGGGGGATGAGAGAGAAAGGGAATGATTCAAAGACAGGAAGGAAGAGTGTAGAAAGAGGGAGGAATGAAAGTAAGAAAACAGAAGTATATATATTTAGTTATAATGAGTGATTAAATAGAAGAACAAATATTTAGAGTTATAATGAGTGATTAAATAAAAGCGCATATATTTAGAGCGTTATAATGAGTGATTAAATAGAAACATATATTTAGAGAGTCATAACAAGTGATTAAATAGAAACACATATTTAGAGAGTCATAACAAGTGATTAAATAGAAACACATATTTAGTTGAGTGATTAAATAGAAACACATATTTAGAGTTAGGAGTCATTAAATAGAATCACATATCTTTAGAGTTATAATGAGTGATTAAATAGAAGCACATATATTTAGTCATAATGAGTGAATAAATAGAAACATATATTTAGAGAGTTATAATGAGTAGTTAAATAGAAACATACATATTTAGTTTTGAGTAATTAAATAAAAGCACATATATTTAGACTTATAATCAGTGTTTAAACATAAGCACATATTTAGAGAGTTATAAAGAGTGTGTCTACGTGTCACCCAGACAGATTTACCCTACATGCTATAAAGACATGTGGTCATACTCTATAAACCCGCCCCTAAGACAGGACACAAACACATGCCATCTGTGTCACTTCAGACCAAACAATTGTGCAATACATAGTGACATTATCTCACACTAGCGTTATGTTTCACACTTATTTGGCATAAAACCTACTATTCTTACAAACCAGGATGTATTCGTTTAGTAAAGTTTGTCCATCTACTGATTACTCCGACACATTCACAGTCAGACTCTCTCGCTGAGGCCAAACTAAGACATAAGTTGGACAGGTCCCAGATATGGACGCCTAAAACCACAGGCAGCTCAAAGCTGTGCAACGCTGGTCTCCAGCTGCAGGGAAGAGGGACAAGCCTCAACAAAGCAAACTAAACTGAGCTGTGAATCCAACAAGAAAATCGAGTCCTGTTCAGAGTAGGTGTGTGAAAACTGCTGTAAGCTTAGAGTTATGAGTGATTGGAAACATTATTCTATTTTCCAGTCACAGACCATAAATTACGCATGCCTGAGTGGTGGTGAATCCCGGAATCCACCGGCAAAAAAAGGTTCAGCCGCATGTTTTACCGGAATGCATTCTCTCAGCCCCACCGTTTCCCAGGCGACCGTCCCCGAGCTCAGTGGACCGTGCTTACAAGTGCGGGGCGGGGAGGGGGGGTTTGTGGCTTAATCGCCTGGCAACCCAGCGCTCTCGGCATTGTCTCCATGGTAAATGAATGGACAGGGTGGGATGATATGCACAAAAGGGTGCCTGACGTAGTAGGGGACAGATATTTGTGACTGTTAAGGAAGGGACATGGTTAAAGGGAGGGACATGGTTAAAGGGAGGGACGTGGTTAAAGGGAGGGACGTGGTTAAAGGGAGGGACATGGTTAAAGGGAGGGACGTGGTTAAAGGGACGTGGTTAAAGGGAGGGACATGGTTAAAGGGAGGGACGTGGTTAAAGGGAGGGACGTGGTTAAAGGGAGGGACGTGGTTAAAGGGACGTGGTTAAAGGGAGGGACGTGGTTAAAGGGAGGGACGTGGTTAAAGGGAGGGACATGGTTAAAGGGACGTGGTTAAAGGGAGGGACGTGGTTAAAGGGACGTGGTTAAAGGGAGGGACGTGGTTAAAGGGAGGGACATGGATAAAGGGAGGGACATGGTTAAAGGGACGTGGTTAAAGGGAGGGACATGGTTAAAGGGAGGGACATGGTTAAAGGGAGGGACGTGGTTAAAGGGAGGGACGTGGTTAAAGGGAGGGACGTGGTTAAAGGGAGGGACGTGGTTAAAGGGAGGGACGTGGTTAAAGGGAGGGACGTGGTTAAAGGGAGGGACGTGGTTAAAGGGACGTGGTTAAAGGGAGGGACGTGGTTAAAGGGAGGGACGTAGTTAAAGGGAGGGACGTGGTTAAAGGGAGGGACGTGGTTAAAGGGAGGGACGTGGTTAAAGGGAGGGACGTGGTTAAAGGGAGGGACGTGGTTAAAGGGAGGGACGTGGTTAAAGGGAGGGACGTGGTTAAAGGGAGGGACGTGGTTAAAGGGAGGGACGTGGTTAAAGGGAGGGACGTGGTTAAAGGGAGGGACGTGGTTAAAGGGACGTGGTTAAAGGGAGGGACGTGGTTAAAGGGAGGGACGTAGTTAAAGGGAGGGACGTGGTTAAAGGGAGGGACGTGGTTAAAGGGAGGGACGTGGTTAAAGGGAGGGACGTGGTTAAAGGGAGGGACGTGGTTAAAGGGAGGGACGTGGTTAAAGGGAGGGACGTGGTTAAAGGGAGGGACGTGGTTAAAGGGAGGGACGTGGTTAAAGGGAGGGACGTGGTTAAAGGGACGTGGTTAAAGGGAGGCACATGGTTAAAGGGAGGGACGTGGTTAAAGGGAGGGACGTGGTTAAAGGGAGGGACGTGGTTAAAGGGAGGGACATGGATAAAGGGAGGGATTTGGTTAAAGGGAGGGACATGGTTAAAGGGAGGGATTTGGTTAAAGGGAGGGATGTGGTTAAAGGGACGTGGTTAAAGGGAGGGACATGGTTAAAGGGAGGGACGTGGATAAAGGGAGGGACGTGGTTAAAGGGAGGGACGTGGTTAAAGGGACGTGGTTAAAGGGAGGGACATGGTTAAAGGGAGGGACATGGTTAAAGGGAGGGACGTGGTTAAAGGGAGGGACGTGGTTAAAGGGAGGGACGTGGTTAAAGGGACGTGGTTAAAGGGACGTGGTTAAAGGGAGGGACGTGGTTAAAGTGAGGGACGTGGTTAAAGGGAGGGACGTGGTTAAAGGGACGTGGTTAAAGGGAGGGACGTGGTTAAAGGGAGGGACGTGGTTAAAGGGAGGGACGTGGTTAAAGGGACGTGGTTAAAGGGAGGGACATGGTTAAAGGGATGGACGTGGTTAAAGGGAGGGACGTGGTTAAAGGGAGGGACGTGGTTAAAGGGAGGGACGTGGTTAAAGGGAGGGACGTGGTTAAAGGGAGGGACATGGTTAAAGGGAGGGACATGGTTAAAGGGAGGGATTTGGTTAAAGGGAGGGATTTGGTTAAAGGGAGGGACGTGGTTAAAGGGAGGGACGTGGTTAAAGGGACGTGGTTAAAGGGACGTGGTTAAAGGGAGGGACGTGGTTAAAGTGAGGGACGTGGTTAAAGGGAGGGACGTGGTTAAAGGGACGTGGTTAAAGGGAGGGACGTGGTTAAAGGGAGGGACGTGGTTAAAGGGAGGGACGTGGTTAAAGGGACGTGGTTAAAGGGATGGACGTGGTTAAAGGGACGTGGTTAAAGGGATGGACGTGGTTAAAGGGAGGGACGTGGTTAAAGGGAGGGACGTGGTTAAAGGGAGGGACGTGGTTAAAGGGAGGGACGTGGTTAAAGGGAGGGACATGGTTAAAGGGAGGGACATGGTTAAAGGGAGGGATTTGGTTAAAGGGAGGGATTTGGTTAAAGGGAGGGACATGGTTAAAGGGAGGGACGTGGTTAAAGGGAGGGACATGGTTAAAGGGACGTGGTTAAAGGGAGGGACGTGGTTAAAGGGACGTGGTTAAAGGGAGGGACATGGTTAAAGGGAGGGACGTGGTTAAAGGGAGGGACGTGGTTAAAGGGAGGGACGTGGTTAAAGGGACGTGGTTAAAGGGAGGGACATGGTTAAAGGGAGGGACATGGTTAAAGGGAGGGACGTGGTTAAAGGGAGGGACGTGGTTAAAGGGAGGGACGTGGTTAAAGGGACGTGGTTAAAGGGACGTGGTTAAAGGGACGTGGTTAAAGGGAGGGACGTGGTTAAAGGGAGGGACGTGGTTAAAGGGAGGGACATGGTTAAAGGGACGTGGTTAAAGGGAGGGACGTGGTTAAAGGGAGGGACGTGGTTAAAGGGAGGGACGTGGTTAAAGGGACGTGGTTAAAGGGAGGGACGTGGTTAAAGGGAGGGACGTGGTTAAAGGGAGGGACGTGGTTAAAGGGAGGGACGTGGTTAAAGGGACGTGGTTAAAGGGAGGGACATGGTTAAAGGGAGGGACGTGGTTAAAGGGAGGGACGTGGTTAAAGGGAGGGACGTGGTTAAAGGGAGGGACGTGGTTAAAGGGAGGGACGTGGTTAAAGGGAGGGACGTGGTTAAAGGGAGGGACGTGGTTAAAGGGACGTGGTTAAAGGGAGGGACGTGGTTAAAGGGAGGGACGTGGTTAAAGGGAGGGACGTGGTTAAAGGGACGTGGTTAAAGGGAGGGACGTGGTTAAAGGGAGGGACGTGGTTAAAGGGAGGGACGTGGTTAAAGGGAGGGACGTGGTTAAAGGGAGGGACCTGGTTAAAGGGAGGGACGTGGTTAAAGGGAGGGACGTGGTTAAAGGGACGTGGTTAAAGGGAGGGACGTGGTTAAAGGGAGGGACGTGGTTAAAGGGAGGGACGTGGTTAAAGGGAGGGACGTGGTTAAAGGGACGTGGTTAAAGGGAGGCACGTGGTTAAAGGGAGGGACGTGGTTAAAGGGAGGGACGTGGTTAAAGGGAGGGACGTGGTTAAAGGGAGGGACGTGGTTAAAGGGAGGGACGTGGTTAAAGGGAGGGACGTGGTTAAAGGGACGTGGTTAAAGGGAGGGACGTGGTTAAAGGGAGGGACGTGGTTAAAGGGAGGGACGTGGTTAAAGGGACGTGGTTAAAGGGAGGGACGTGGTTAAAGGGAGGGACGTGGTTAAAGGGAGGGACGTGGTTAAAGGGAGGGACGTGGTTAAAGGGAGGGACGTGGTTAAAGGGAGGGACGTGGTTAAAGGGACGTGGTTAAAGGGAGGGACGTGGTTAAAGGGAGGGACGTGGTTAAAGGGAGGGACGTGGTTAAAGGGAGGGACGTGGTTAAAGGGAGGGACGTGGTTAAAGGGACGTGGTTAAAGGGAGGCACATGGTTAAAGGGAGGGACGTGGTTAAAGGGAGGGACGTGGTTAAAGGGAGGGACGTGGTTAAAGGGAGGGACGTGGTTAAAGGGAGGGACGTGGTTAAAGGGAGGGACGTGGTTAAAGGGAGGGACGTGGTTAAAGGGAGGGACGTAGTTAAAGGGAGGGACGTGGTTAAAGGGAGGGACGTGGTTAAAGGGAGGGACATGGTTAAAGGGAGGGACGTGGTTAAAGGGAGGGACGTGGTTAAAGGGAGGGACGTGGTTAAAGGGAGGGACGTGGTTAAAGGGAGGGACGTGGTTAAAGGGAGGGACGTGGTTAAAGGGAGGGACGTGGTTAAAGGGAGGGACATGGTTAAAGGGAGGGACATGGTTAAAGGGAGGCACATGGTTAAAGGGAGGGACGTGGTTAAAGGGAGGGACGTGGTTAAAGGGAGGGACGTGGTTAAAGGGACGTGGTTAAAGGGAGGGACATGGTTAAAGGGAGGGACGTGGTTAAAGGGAGGGACGTGGTTAAAGGGAGGGACGTGGTTAAAGGGAGGGACGTGGTTAAAGGGAGGGACGTGGTTAAAGGGACGTGGTTAAAGGGACGTGGTTAAAGGGAGGGACGTGGTTAAAGGGAGGGACGTGGTTAAAGGGAGGGACGTGGTTAAAGGGACGTGGTTAAAGGGAGGGACGTGGTTAAAGGGAGGGACGTGGTTAAAGGGAGGGACGTGGTTAAAGGGACGTGGTTAAAGGGAGGGACATGGTTAAAGGGATGGACGTGGTTAAAGGGAGGGACGTGGTTAAAGGGAGGGACGTGGTTAAAGGGAGGGACGTGGTTAAAGGGAGGGACGTGGTTAAAGGGAGGGACATGGTTAAAGGGAGGGACATGGTTAAAGGGAGGGATTTGGTTAAAGGGAGGGATTTGGTTAAAGGGAGGGACGTGGTTAAAGGGAGGGACGTGGTTAAAGGGACGTGGTTAAAGGGACGTGGTTAAAGGGAGGGACGTGGTTAAAGTGAGGGACGTGGTTAAAGGGAGGGACGTGGTTAAAGGGACGTGGTTAAAGGGAGGGACGTGGTTAAAGGGAGGGACGTGGTTAAAGGGACGTGGTTAAAGGGATGGACGTGGTTAAAGGGACGTGGTTAAAGGGATGGACGTGGTTAAAGGGAGGGACGTGGTTAAAGGGAGGGACGTGGTTAAAGGGAGGGACGTGGTTAAAGGGAGGGACGTGGTTAAAGGGAGGGACATGGTTAAAGGGAGGGACATGGTTAAAGGGAGGGATTTGGTTAAAGGGAGGGATTTGGTTAAAGGGAGGGACATGGTTAAAGGGAGGGACGTGGTTAAAGGGAGGGACATGGTTAAAGGGACGTGGTTAAAGGGAGGGACGTGGTTAAAGGGACGTGGTTAAAGGGAGGGACATGGTTAAAGGGAGGGACGTGGTTAAAGGGAGGGACGTGGTTAAAGGGAGGGACGTGGTTAAAGGGACGTGGTTAAAGGGAGGGACATGGTTAAAGGGAGGGACATGGTTAAAGGGAGGGACGTGGTTAAAGGGAGGGACGTGGTTAAAGGGAGGGACGTGGTTAAAGGGACGTGGTTAAAGGGACGTGGTTAAAGGGACGTGGTTAAAGGGAGGGACGTGGTTAAAGGGAGGGACGTGGTTAAAGGGAGGGACATGGTTAAAGGGACGTGG
>NC_140234.1:31053028-31210528 GCF_949987555.1 Borostomias antarcticus
ACACACACACACACACACGTATTGCACGCATGCACACACTCCCTCTCCGTCCAACAGCTAACCTAACCTGAACTGCAGAATGTCAGCCCTCTCAAATCTCCCAAATCAGAAATGGCCACCGAATTCTTCTTGTGCTTCAAAAACATGTTTAGGAAACATATGCAGCCCATTCCTGGTACGCAACGGTTTGGAACACTAGAGAGGTTTTGAGAGTCTACTAAACTAGAGCACATGCAGATATCCAAAGCACATTTCAGGAGGGTCTGACCAATCAGACATCTGTTGTAACTTGTAATTCACCTGAGCAGAGTGTGACACGCTCAACACCAGCTCAGGGTTGGCAGGGCTGGACAAAATACGCTGACAGAAAGTTTATGCCAAGACAAACATGCTGCCATGTCTCACCCGAACAAGAACTGAGGGAATGTTGGCCTACAGTACTTCAGAGTCGGGACGCAAAATCACATGTGCTGGTCCTTACTGGTCCTTACTGGTCGGGCTTCCACTGCAACAGAACAGGCCCACTCACATTCCAAGCTAGATATGCGTTTGTCTCTTTCCTTCCTTCTCTCTGTGTGTCGGTCTCATCTGTTCAGAGTGTTTCTCCTTCAGTAAGTCCATCTGTAGCTTTCACTGGCGAGAAGGGTCCTCTTAAGAGTCCAAAACGTCAGCCAGGTTAAGTCCAAAACTCTTTTGTGCCCTCCTGTCAAGACAGTGTGTGTGCAGCCTGGTTGAATCTGCTACGGTGTATGTGTGTGTATGTGTGTGTGTGTGTGTGTGTGTGTGTACTCCTGCTCTGCCAACTGCAGTGTGTGTGTGTGTGTGTGTGTGTGTGTGTGTGTGTGTGTGTGTGTGTGTATGTGAGAGGTATGTGGGAAGGCAGGAGTGGGGGTGTAAAAATAGCATGCAGGGCAAAGACAGTGAGGGTGTGGGGGGTGGTGGTAAAGCAGCTGACTCGACACATTCTAGAGCCTCAGAGTCAGTTTGGGGGAGGGCTCATCACGGAGGGCAGGGGGGGGGCGTGAATGGATTTGGTGAAAGAGCAAGTTAAAGGAGTAGTAAAGGGAAAATGCATGTTTAGCCCTGTTTTAATGTTACTTATGATCATATACAATGGTTCAGATCAAAACGTTTACAAAGCTAGCATTTTCGAGAAAGTTGATAGGGTGTAATTGGTGTCCGTTGGTGTTCTGACATCAAATTCGCCGCAAAGTATGAATCCTGTAGGGTTTTATTGATCATTTTATGAAATCCATTGACTTCTTTTGAAGCGACCGTTGTAGATGTGTAGATCAATCCGCAGAGGGGATTCAGGAAGCGGAACTACTTACTATTGTTATTGTTTATATTGCTAGGCTACCTAGTTTACGGAAGTTTACACACGTATGTGCTGCGACTAAATAGTTCTATGCTAAATATTTAAAAAAGCCTTTGCAGATTAACTAGAATCTTACTTTATGGCAAATTATATGTCAGAACGCCAACTAACACCTAGGTGAGTTTCTTGTCTTTGAAATCGAGAGTTTAACATGTTTTTGAATGATTTTTCAAGATGCCCATCCACATCCATTGTAATGACCAAAATGGTGGTAGACCAATTATCAACTTTCTCGAAAATGCTAGCTTTGTCAATGTTTTGATCTGAACCATTGTATATGATCATAAGTAACCTTAAAACAGGGCTAAACATGCATTTCCCTTTACTACTCCATTAAGGCAAAATAAGATTAATATTGACATCCATCTTAACCTGGACATCTCTACCTCAGTCCCCCTTAAACCTGGACATCTCTGCCTCAGCCCCCCATAAACCTGGACATCTCTGCCTCAGCCCCCCATAAACCTGGACATCTCTGCCTCAGTCCCCCATAAACCTGGACATCTCTGCCTCAGTCCCCCATAAACCGGGACATCTCTGCCTCAGTCCCCCTTAAACCTGGACATCTCTGCCTCAGTCCCCCATAAACCTGGACATCTCTGCCTCAGTCCCCCTTAAACCTGGACATCTCTGCCTCAGTCCCCCATAAACCTGGACATCTCTGCCTCAGTCCCCCTTAAACCTGGACATCTCTGCCTCAGTCCCCCATAAACCTGGACATCTCTGCCTCAGTCCCCCTTAAACCTGGACATCTCTGCCTCAGTCCCCCATAAACCTGGACATCTCTGCCTCAGTCCCCCTTAAACCTGGACATCTCTGCCTCAGTCCCCCTTAAACCTGGACATCTCTGCCTCAGTCCCCCTTAAACCTGGACATCTCTGCCTCAGTCCCCCTTAAACCTGGACATCTCTGCCTCAGTCCCCCTTAAACCTGGACATCTCTGCCTCAGTCCCCCATGCTGCGCCTGCAGTCTAACTCTCTCAACCTCTGTCTCCTTCTCTTGGCTGACCTTCCTCATTTAAATCCCCAGTATTTGTAAACAGAGCTTGACAGAGCCGGTTCAACTGGTTTATAAGTGGTACTGTAGGCACTAATAGGAGGGAGCGTCCCTGTATGTGGGAACATGGCAAATGCACGACACCGTAACACAATCATATGAGATCTCATATCACATATGAGAAGGATGTGAACCATCTGTCAAAAGACAGAACCCCTGGAAAGCGGCCAGACCAGACTCTGTCTCTATCCTGAAGCACTGTGCTGATCAGCTGCCCCCCCCCCCCAACACCTCACTAGAGACATGCCATGTGTCAGCCTGCTTCAAAACCTCCACCGGTACTAAATTGCCAGTTTGGGAACCTTTAAGGTGTAGATATATACCTAGGACTACCTATATACTGAGGAACTGATCAGTGCTGGGACACTAAGGACAAGCGATGACAAGAATTCCTATGTACCTGAACTGGTTATATATGGCAAGAATAAACTCTATTCAATTCAATTTGTACACCCACTGTATATTGTTTCTCTTTGTATTCGTAGTTTGTACTGCTCATTTGCACTGTCCTGTCTTTCTCTTAGCTCTGTCCTGTCTCGCACCTGCTGTTGTCTCCATGTTATTCACCATTGACCGAGACAAATTCCTAGTATGTTATAAATTACATGGCAATACATTTTCTGTAAGTTTCCAAATTGTGTCTGCCACAAAGCCACTGTGTACGTGTGCATATTAAGTACAGCTGCCAAAGGTCAGGACTTGAAGCTCAACCTCAAGAGGCATCAATGTTAGCTTGTGTCAATTGATACTTATATTCAACAAGGGGGGGTATCAGATATGTGCTCTGTGTTTTAGCTGCATACACATTTGAATGAGCATTGTGGACACATGCAGGTCCCCTTCTGTTACCCTGGAGATGGACAGAGATGGGCTGGTGATTCTGCTACGCAGGCCATCGAAAACACACAGACACGTGCACACACACACACACACACACACACCTGTATGAGTTTAGGTGGAAGGTTGATGGTGCGGAGCCAGTCCACCAGTCGAGGGTAGCACTGCAGAGCCGGAGTCCTGCTCCTCTCAGGCACCATGTGTTTATGCTGCAGCTGTTTACAGATGTACTTGGTCAAATTCTCCTGTAGGGGGCGACAGGAGGATGATGTTACCTTCACTCCTGTCTGTCACAAAGTCACAGAGTAGAAAGCAAAATAATAGGCTTCTTTTAACAAGACAAGTTGACTGAAAACAGCAACCGAAGAGCTGCAGGGGATAGAGACACAGACAGACACACACACACACACACACACACACACACTCTCTCTCTCTCTCTCTCTCTCACACACACACACACACACACACACACACACACACACACACACACACACACACACACGCAAACTGCCACACACACACACACACACACACACACACACACACACCACAGAGCAAGGAACTGCATTAACACCTAGCAGTATGCACTCGGAGGTACCTTGCTCAAGGCCTTGGGCTAGTGGTACCAGCAACTATTTAGCAGCCAGATCCAAGCATTGTTCTCTCTGTTTGACTTCATTCGGTTATTAAGTTTGTGTCCAAACTGAAAACCTTGTGAAAGAGACAGTTGGTTTTGATTTCTTGTTATTTGGAGTGCAGCGTCTCGTATGTAAAATCAGGATGGGGGTGAGGCACCTTCAGCCTGAGGAAATCCCCCACAGCTGGGGGCTGTGCTGGGCTGAAGTTAAAAATGCTTAGCCCTACAGAGACTGAAACCCAAGCACTACAATAGACACAACTTCTTTTAAAACATTTCATGGGTAAGACAAAGTGTCAAACAGGAAGCTGTGGGAGACCGCATCCGGGGGTCACCACTAAGCACCCGTAACACAAAGTCAGAAGGAAGAACTCGCACAGTGCTAGACTGTGCTTCGTACTAGGGCTTGGTTAAAAAAATTGATTAATCGATTCTGAATCGACTCTGAATCAAATGATTCAGAATCGTTTCATGAATCCCAAAATCGATCTTTTATTTAATGAATGAATAGTTCATTAATTCATTCAATGATTCATTCATTTTTGGAAATCAGTATCGATACCCAGTCATAGTATTGATGTGTTGCATAACTTGGCAGTCATGCAATGGCGATCTGGTCATCGGGACGAATCCCGATGGGCCAGTTCTCAAGTGGGCCGGTATGGGCCGGCTTGGATGCCCGCACGAGCATGACAATCGGAATTGCCCCCCCCCCCCCCCCCCACTCAACAAATTGGAAATCCCGTTCAGTGGGCCGACTGGGGCTACGTTGCCCGACCTGAATTATTTCCCCAGTCCGCCCCTTCAGTCATGTAATTAAGGTTACAGCTAAAAAAAAACAGGTTTTAGTAACACTAACTGAATCGATATTGAATCGAATCGTGATAATCGATTCTGAACCTTGTGAATCGGAATCGATTCTTGAAATTTGAATCGATACCCAGCCCTACTTCGTACCCAGTCACACACAAATCAGAATCTCCCATCGCCACCGATTGGGCAGTAATTAACCAATGACAAGGCTTGTCCCCAAGACCTACACCGGGGAGTCAGACTACACACAAATATGCCGTACCATGTACTGCATCGTTTGCCAGATTTATACACACAGTTTTGTTGTGGAATGTGGGCTCCTAGACACGACGTTCTGTTCTCTGTGTGCAGAATAAAAGATGCCATGTCAGTTCAACTCATTCAGTAAGGTTATAGCAAGATGCCCTGATAAGGGGTGTGTCCATAGGTTGCTTCTGTGCTCTCAAGAGCAGCTAGCCCCAACTCTCCCTCCAACACATAGATAGCTCAGCCGTAGCCTAACCCTAGCCCACATAGATAGCCCAGCCCTAGCCTAACCCTAGCCCACAAAGATAGCTCAGCCCTAGCCTAACCCTAGCCCACAAAGATAGCTCAGCCCTAGCCTACATAGATAACTCAGCCCTAGCCTACATAGGTAGCTCAGCCCTAGCCTAACCCTAGCCGACATAGGTAGCTCAGCCCTAGCCTAACCCTAGCCCACATAGATAGCCCAGTCCGGGCTCAGAGCCAAATCACACGAGCCAACGTGGCCTCTGCCAACTTCTAGATTTGGGTCTCAGTCCTCCTGAGCCAAGATAAATGGTGGCACTTCTGGACTTGAGCTTCGTGATCAAGGGCTTGTTTGAGCGTATCGGAAATGCACAGTCAGTGATCAGAAACAACCGCGCAGTGCTGGTTAATTCCCCCTTGGTTCAGCCCACAGAGGCTTGACTTGACACCGCTGTTGGCCCCATGAAGAGCCCCCATGATGATGCACCAGTGAAAGCCCACATGATGATGACCAGTGAAAACAGCAGAACAACAGCTCAAGCTCCAGTCCAGGCATCTCACAGATCTGTGGGACAGACATTGTGTTTTTGACTGTCTTCGAGAGACTACGTATGCAGATAAGCCTCAGCGAGGCTGCTTTGTCCCTTCATAACGACATGAGAGAGCAGGGGGCTCGTCTCCTATGTCCAATGTAAACACAACACAGGCCGTCTGCATGAGCTAACCGGAGAAATCTGATTCCCTCAGTCATGCAGCCTCAGAACGGGTCCAACAGACAACCGACAGACGGAACTATCGTGGGACAGAGGGAGAGAGAGAGAAAGGGAGAGATAGAAGGAGAGAGAGGGGGAAAAAGAGAGATGGAGAGATGAGAGACGGAGACAAAGGTCTGTCACAGGCCTTCATCTCCTTCTGTTGCTCTGGTTCATGTTGACTGATGGCGCCGAGAGCTCTCTGAAAACCCCTCTCTGTGCGCAGCGGTCATGAAGAGAACGGCCCTCCATCTCCTTCACCCCTGTCTCCCTCCTCTCTCTGGCTCATTGTCTGCTTTTCTTGTTTAACAGAGCGCTCTGAGAATGCGTGGGAGGGAGAGAGGTCTAAATTTAGATGCTGCCTCAGCGTAGTAGACAACAAGAGCTCCAATCTCTTTCCAGCAGCGAGGCAGCGACGCCAGCAACGGTCTCTCAGATGCTCTGAATAACATCGGCCCTGTGAGAGAGCTGACACTCTGAGGCCACCTTCCCTCATTTGTTTGTTGACGAGAACTACCACGAACACACATCACCATGATGAGACAATAATATCTGTCATCTCTATGCAAAATGCCTTTGCATGGAGATTGAAAATGCAGTTCTATGCAGTGAGTGAAACACATTGCTTGACTGAACTGATACCAGCAAGGATCACACTGGAAACAGGTGCACGAAGACAATGGGAAAACCAGCATTGCCATATAAAAAGATCAATTCAGAATAAACAGCCTATATTATATAAATCTAAGCTTCAGAGCAAGAGTGTCCCAAGTGTCTTTTTGTCGTAATGATGAGTCGTCGAGAGTGGCAGAGTCGTCAAGGCCAACGCAGCTTCACTGTGTAGCCTAGGCCTACACAAGTTATCACTGTGAGACATGAGAGGAAGACACTTGATTTTAACCAACTTTCCCACACAAAGGTTACTCTCCAGATCATTCATCTCCAACATGTGATTGGAAGCCCAGGCTTTGAATCTCCCCTTGCCAGTAAAGTGATTTACAACAATTTAGTGTCTTCTTCTTCTTCTATAAGCATATTCCATCTCCCAGACAGACAGTAACTTGCTGTTAACACGCAGCTTCTATAAATCAACCGACTCCACTAGACTAACTAGATTAATATGTTTAATTGATAAATGATTTTATCTTTATTATTCAATGTCTGTGTGTAGGCCCGTTGTATTGCATGAGTAGAAACTTGTTGAACATCAACAGCACTAGAGGCGACTTTCGAGGACCTGCTCTGCTCTGTCCTCTGCTCGGCAGGTGCGGTGATTCAAATGATGGACATTTCACTTTTTTAAACGTGCATAAATGTTTTTCAAAAATGAACTTGAGTAGCCTACTTTCCAAAGCTACCTGTATTTTTATACATTATAAAGTTATTTGCCAGCCTACCTCTAAGGTCCGTATCTCTTTCTGGGTGAGGTCGTTGGAAGTGAGGCACTTTGTCCTGAGCGCTTGTAAGCTGGATATGGATATCTCAATCACACTCTGGATCAGTTCGACCTGGCGAATAGCTTCCACCGCCTCTCCACCATCAGAGACTTCGCTGCTTCTCACACGCTCACTGGTCATTGGCACCCTGTCCATCTCTCGGCATTGACGCTGCTTGAAAGGTTTGGTTTGAATAATAAAAACTTAACACTGCTGGGTAAAGGCAAGAAAGCGATATGTAAAAAAGCATCATAGATGTGTAACATGAGACACGGAAACTGGAAAAGTACTTCGGTTTGGCCACTTGACACTAGTGTGTCATAGTTTGCATACATCTTTAGCTTCCGTGTTTCTCCATGTTGAAGATCTCTGGTTTCTGTCACTCCAACCAACTGCTACTGTCTAGACGTGATGCATTGTAGGAGATGTAGTTGAGTAGCCTAGGCCACTATACGATCGAGACTTATACAATGCGTTATTGGTCGGGAAAATACATCGCCTATTCGAAACGCGATAATCGTTACCCCAACATTAAAGATTAATGATTTGAAGAGGATCGAGGGGGCAGATGCAGGTGACGGGGTGGTGGTGGTGGTGGTTTAGTGCATCTGACCGGTGGAAAAGTGACCGAGGGTTAAGCCTACAGTAGACTACCACTGTTATTTGAGCGAGGTACAGTAGGTCTACTAACGCCAACACTAGCTCAAAACATTGTAAATCGCTTTGGATAAAAGCTTACGCAAATAATTTGTGGAGTTGTATGACTTTTATCCCGTAACGTAGCCACTAATTAAAACTAGAACAATTTAGGTCTAGCATATCGTTTCCCAGATAGCAAGCGGATGTGTAATGATTCTGGGCCATATATGGGCCGGAACTAAGCCACAAGGGCCAGATCTGGCCTGTATATGGCCCAGATCCGCTTGCTATCTGGGTTGTGACTACAAGAAAATCAAAAAAATTCAACCATAGCTACCATAATAGGAGGATGAAAAGACAAGCCTACATTATAGAGAACAGAATATTAAAAGGTCAAAGTCTCATCAGACTACCTGGCTGTATCAGTGCCCTTCTCTCTGGATCTTTTTTTTTTTTTTTTTTTTGGAGGACATAACATTAACCACATACAATTACAACATGAATAATATAGTCAAAGACAACATTTTACACGCAACGCAAGACAAGACAAAACAAAACAAAACAACAAAGGCAGGATTAGGGAGGGGAAAGAGGAGTGTAGATCAGACATAACAATCAAGGTATACAGTACAAACAAGCATACACAACATATAGGGCCTATATACATGTATACATGCAACACATATACACAGACACATATGTACACATACATGCATACAAAACGGACATACAGTACAAGCTTCAATCATAAAGAAAGAACTTCCTTGGGGAGTGTATTAAGAAATGAGCTGACCTTGGACCATATTCCCTGCTCCCCTCTGTCAGCATAAGATAAATATGAGGTAGCTCCCTCCATACTGACAACATTCAAAAATTCACTCAGCCAGTTATTTAAACAAAAGCAGTTATGTTTCCTAACCTTCCAGTTCATCAAGATAAGCCGAACTGTGGATGCATATGCGAGAGAGAGAATTTTCTGGACAACTGCATTATGCAGGCCATCCGCATACTTGCCTAGCAGACATGCTGCTGGTTCCATTGTGATCTCTATGTCTAATATCTGAGAGAGTGTCTCCCCAACCATCTCCCAAAGGGGTTTTACTGTTGGGCAGTACCATAGAGAGTGCACCAGCGTGCCATTCTTCCCACAGCCATGCCAGCAGAGGCCAGGCAGAGATGGATCCATTTTGTTCAGTCTGGAGGGAGTAATGTAAGCTCTATGCATGATCTTGAACTGGATAACCCTAAGCCTCACCCTTTTTGATTTAGTTAGTGAATGTTTCCAGATATTGTCCCATTCATCAGGGGAGAGGGAGATATTGAGGTCTTGCTCCCACTTCATCTGTGTCTGGAAATTAGTATTGGGGATGGAGAGGAGAAAACGCAAATGTATGTTAGAAACCAGTCCTCTCTCATCTGTAATCTTTTTAAGATCGACATCTAGCTCACTGTGGCTACTCACCAGGGTGCCGCTACCTCTCAGCTTTTTAACAATAGATCTTAGCTTCATATATAGAAAAAATGAGGAGGCATCTATTTTGAATTTTGACCTCAGTTCTTCAAATAAGATTATGGCCCCATCATCCACAATCTGTCCTACTTGGTGTACACCCTGATCTTGCAACTGTTTATTATCTAATGTGTCGCCCCCCGCTGAAAAAAGAGGGTTCCTCCAGATTGGGCTTCTCTCTGGATCATACCATGCATGCATTGCTATAAGAGCGACTCTGTTAGGAAAATGCAGCTTAGCTACAGGTACATAGATCCTAGCCTATATTGTATAGATGGATAGATAGATAGATAGATAGATAGATAGATAGATAGATAGATAGATAGATAGATAGATAGATAGATAGATCATATGGATAGAGAGATGGATAGATAGATCATATTGACACAGATGGATAGATAGATCATGGATAGATAGATAGATAGATAGATAGAAAGATAGATAGATAGATAGATAGATAGATAGATAGATAGATAGATAGATAGATAGATAGATAGATAGATAGATGGATGGATGGATGGATGGATGGATGGATGGATGGATGGATGGATAGATACTGTAGATAGTTAGATCATATTAATTGTGTCTGGAAAATGACAACAATAAGCTCTGACACACTAGTTACCCCCCCCCCCTCTCTGACACACTAGTTACCCCCCTCCCCTCTCTGACACACTAGTTAACCCCCCCCCTTCTGACACACTAGTTACCCCCCCCCCCTCTCTGACACACTAGTTACCCCCCCCCCCCCCCCCCGACACACTAGTAACACAAACACACTGTCTTCTTTACTCTTTCATTCTCATCTCCTTTGTCTCTCTTTTATCTCTCACTTTCTCTCACACAGACACACGCAGTCTTCACCTGCTTCCTTTCTTCTACGCTCATCTTGACATCACATCCTCCATCTTATCTCTGATCCACCACACTAACTGTCACCGTGCATCGAAGCTCCCACACAGCACCCCCTCTCAGCGCTTGTTGACTCGCAGGATTTTCCCATGATGTCATCATCACGCATAGCCTACCTTTCTCGTGGGGCTGAGCCATAGAGCAGGCGGAACAAACACAAACCATTATGCTTAATAACATCCTACTGAGTGGTGAGGCTGTCAAATAAAACAAAACATCGAAATCCACCCACACCATCTATAAAACTGGCATCAACTACTCATCTTCTCTGCATTGGCTGATCGTCTCTGCTGCTACGGGGGGAGCAGTCATAAACGGCAGTCACAAGTGGCTGAACTTGGTGGTAACTGGTAACTCCCTTTTTGAGATAATGAAGAGTTGTCATGAAAACCTAAAACCAGAATACCAAAGCAGATAACTCATCTTGTGTAGCCTACACACCTCATACATTAGTGGTTGTAGCCTACAGTACACACCTCATACATTAGTGGTTGGAGAGAGTCAGTAAAGTATTAGTCCCTTCATGTCTACTGCCCTCTGTCTACAGGTGGTTAGTTTCTACTGGTTTCTATTGATGATTTAATCTCTTCTGTCCACAATCTAGAGGTAGTTATAATTTCTACTGGTTTCTATTGATGTTTTTGGAAGCTTGAGTGTTGTTTTGAAAATCGGTCCAAAAGGAAAGATGGAGAGAATATAACCAGAGCTGTGTTCGGAATCGTTCCCTCGTGCCCTCACTCCCTATTCCCTATATAGGGTTCAACATTTAGTGAACTACCTAGGGAACGGAAAAAATGTAGGGTACATGCACTGTTCCCTGCAAATCAAGGTGAATTGTGTGTAATAAATAGTGGACTATATAGGGAACGAGAATTCCGTGGAGAATTCGGACACTACAAACAAAATGGCTGACGCCCTATATAATGCACTGAATGGGGAACTGAGTGAATAGGGAGCGATTCCGAACACAGCTCTAGTTTCTGTTTAGTTTGTGCACCAAGATGAAGCCTGGGCTGACATGCTGGGGCCTGCACGTTCCCATGGGAACCATGTCTGTAATACTTCCATGATGGGAGCACTCCCGACCAGCTGGAGACCCAGCTCACTGCCTGACTGGCTGTGGAGAAGCAGAGCTAGCCAGCTCACTGCCTGACTAAAACAAGAGGCGGAGGACAATGTCTCTACTTTCCCAATTTACGTCTCTACTTTCTCAATTTAAAAGGAAAGGGCGCAGGTAAGAATATACATAGGCTAATAGCAGTGACTCCCCATTCATTTACATTGTAGTCATTTAGCAGACGCTTTTATCCAAAGCAAATTACAATAAGTTAATTTGTCTAGAGAGCAAGTGAGCCGACTGTAGCCCACATCCCAGCCATTGTCAGTAAGGCCTTCTATAAGAACAATTGAAACCAGCAGTCACAGTGCTAGAATACTCCCTCGTGGCTCGCTCTCTCTCTCTCTCTCTCTCTCTCTCTCTCTATTATTTCTATAGCACCACTGTATATTTTAAAAGCCTGTCTGATAGGTATTTAGGTGATTCATTATGTATGGATTTATAGACTGATAAAATAATCTTAAAATCTATTCTAAAACTGAACCAGTGTGACGAGTGTAGTGATTTTAAAACTGGTGTGATGTGAACCCTCCTTCTGGTCTTTGTAAGAACTGGTCAGGTGTAAGAACACGTGCTGCAGCATTTTGAATCCGTAGTTGACTTATCACTTTTTTTGGCAGGCCAGACAGGAGAGCATTACAATAGTCGCAGCAGCACATATGTGTGTAAACTTCCGCAAACTAGGTAGCCTAGCAACATAAACAATAATAGCTACCGTAAGTAGTTCCGCTTCCTGAATACCCTCTGCGGATTGATCTACACATCTACAACAGTCGCTTCAATACAAGTCAATGGATTTCATAAAATGATCAATAAAACCCTACAGGATTCATACTTTGCGGCGAATTTGATGTCAGAACACCAACGGACACCAATTACCCCCTCGGTGAGCTTCTTGTCTTTGAAATCGAGAGTTTAACATGTTTTTGAATGATTTTTCAAGATGCCCATCCATATCCATTTTATGACCAAAACGGTGGTAGAGCAATTATCAACTTTCTCGAAAATGCTAGTTTTGTCAACGTTTTGATCTGAACCATTGTATATGATCATAATTAACCTTAAAACAGGGCTAAACATGCATTTCCCCCTTACTACTCCTTTAAACGTTCAATTGAGCTGTAGTCAAGTGGTGTCACCGAAATGTAGAGCTGGGTGTCATCAGCATAGATATGGTAACTAATGTTGTTCATTCTGATGACATTGTGTAGGTATAACATGTACAGACTGAAAAGTAAGGGCCCTAGAATTGATTCTTGTGTGACCCCACATCATCTCAGTGTTTTCTGAGCTGTGGTCACCAAGATGACGAAAAACTCTCAGTCACTTCTGGACTGAACCAGTCAAGGACTGGACCGGAGAGGCCAACTCAGTTCTCAAGTCCTTTAACAAGGATATTATGATCTACTGTACCGTGTCAAACGCTGCATTCGGCTCCAGGATGACTAGGACTTTTTTGAGTCAACATTGGTTCTGAGTTCATTGACAGCCTTGACCAGCTGTCTCTGTGCTATAATGCAGGCGAAAATCTGAGTCTTGAGTCACCATCATTGTCTACATGCAGATTAAAGTCGCCAGTGATAATAATCTGATCACAGTTTGTGTGGATCAAAAGGTAGGGCATTTCTTAGGTGGTCTATAGACAGTTAGATTACTGCTAGAACTGGGGAGTGGCATTTTAAAACTACAGCGTGGTATTCAAATGAGGTAAAACCATCAAAGGAAATGCTCCTGCAGCCCAGAGCATCAGTTGCTATGGTGGCTGTTACTCCCCCCTTTCTCCCAGTTCTGGTAGACTGTGAGAAACTAGCCTAGATGGGGGGAGAGGCTTCTATCAGGGCTGCGGATCCATTTGTAACCAACCAAGTTTCAGTCAGAAACATACAGTCTACTTTATGTTCACATATAATACTTTATGAGAAACGTCTTGCCAGCAAGGGACCTGATATTAAGAATTGCCCCTCCGGGTGGGGGGACTGGCTCGAGCTACACTTTGTAAAAGGCACAGATATCAAATTGTCTGTGGATACTCCATTTGGTCTGTGGCTGGCTCTGAATGTTCTTGAAAATGTCTAATCGTGTTATAGGCCTACCACTAGAAACACTAGTCACTACAAACTGTTAGATCGGAGTTAGTTACTTGGTCGAAAATAGCTTACCACCAAATCAGTTTGTGTGCACTGAGTCAATAGGGTCGGGAACCAGGGAAGATGGATCGGTAGAATTTTCAACACGATGTCAGAAGCTATTGTCATGGAGAGATAGCCTAATCTGCAAGTTATGTCCAGGTGAAACTCAGGTGGGATCAACTTCATTGTATAGCCTACAAGATATTTTAGATGCACACATATGATGGAACATCTCAGGTATTTTCATTGCACACACGTTACACTTGCTGTAGGCCCACTCTGTTTAAGAAACCTGCATCTAGTCGCACATCTTTTTAAAAGTTGTGGTTGTTATAGCTAGTAGCCTTGTGACTGGCTTTGACAGCATGTCACATTCATATCAGTCAATTCGATCTACAACCATTGGCTCTGATGAGCACATTTCAAGAATGATTCTTTCAATAACTGGTCTTCAAATGTCTTTCCGACCTCACTTCACTTTAGTGTATGATGATCTACCGCCCTCTACTGGTGCAACTATGTAGGCTACACTACGTGGAAATACAAGGGACTGGACTGAGAGCTATCACACATGCAAACATAGGTTGGCACGTTTTCAAATGTGGGTTTGCTGAAAGAGTACTGAACCAAACTGAAGTGTGTTTCATTGCTTTTATGTGAAATGTTTCTTGTATCTGAGATGTTTCTCGTCAAGTATTCTACACTGAAAAATAGTATTTGTCAGGATTAGGCCCTCCTCCTCACCCAATTCCAGGAAACTGACCCAAATGTGTTTATGTCATGTGAGGAGGAAGGGGTTGAGACCGGAGAGAAGAGACGACCACAAAACACGTTCAGAAAGAACAGGAAGTGAGTCATGGCTTCTGTTGGATTTCAGCACAGGAGGTGGAGACAATCAGAGGAAAGGGTTTGGGGTAGTTGGGGTAGTTGGACAGGCAGCGTGGATACATCTGTACTATGGGGATCTGAGCTCCAAGCAGATAGTCTGTGAATGTCCATTGGAGTGACATGACACCACCAGAAGAAAGTCATTCATTTTCTAAATGCATCCGAGGATTTGATTGAACTGAGTTGAGGGTGAAGCCTGCCACTAAGCAGGGTGGGTAAAGGAGGCGTTACGATTCGAATGGAACATGACTCACAGCAGCACCATTCTGGTTTCTGTTACTGGTGTGGAGTCTGTCACGTCTGCTACTTAAGCAACTCATACCTCGCATTACTATCTATTTCAACAGTGTTGGATTGCTGTGTTTGACCGCAGACCCGGTAGACACTATGGTACGGAAGAAGTTGTCGTTCGCTATTTGCGTGCTTAATAAAGCAAAGTTCACACATACACACACACAGACATACACACACAATTTGTCTTAAACTATCAAAAGCACAATCACAAACTGATATACAGTAAATGGTTGATACATTTGATACTTGAAAACTAAACAACTGATCTGGCTTTGAACCAGGGCAAATTGACTCAGAGGCTTTAGTTACACACTCTTTCTTTTCTTACTAAAAGCAGGGTGTTATATAAATGCCAGATACTGTCACACCCTGTCCATGACACTCCTCCCCCTTCAGCCCCTGAGACATCTACAAGTAGGCCTACAGACCTCAGGACACATCTACAAGTAGGACTACAGACCTCAGGACACATCTACAAGTAGGACTACAGACCTCAGGACACATCTACAAGTAGGACTACAGACCTCAGGACACATCTACAAGTAGGCCTACAGACCTCAGGACACATCTACAAGTAGGCCTACAGACCTCAGGACACATCTACAAGTAGGCCTACAGACCACAGGACACATCTACAAGTAGGCCTACAAACCTCAGGACACATCTACAAGTAGGCCTACAGACCTCAGGACACATCTACAAGTAGGACTACAGACCTCAGGACACATCTACAAGTAGGCCTACAGACCTCAGGACACATCTACAAGTAGGCCTACAGACCTCAGGACACATCTACAAGTAGGCCTACAAACCTCAGGAGACATCAGGTTCAAGCAGAGCTTCTTGGTGTCGTATCTCTGTACTGAGAATGACCATGTCGCCTGGCGACGAGCGGCTTCCAGACAGCTACGGCCAATGGGGAGAACAGAGTGGTGGACCACGATAATGTGGAACCAGCCCAGCAGAAAGAGATGGAGATATAGACCGTATAGGACAGCGTAGGACCAACGCCTTCTTGAGATACAAAGAAGTCATTGTTTTTCCACGTCATCCTCTCTCTCTCTCCTCCTCTCCCTCTGTTTCTCTCCCTGTCTCTCCCCCTCTCCCTCCCCTTCTCTCTGTCTCCCTCTCTCCCTCCCCCTCTCTCTTCATTTCTCTGTTAATTCCCCTCACACTCCTCCTCTGCTATTTTTATTTATTTATCTTTCTCTGTCCTTGGCTGCCCCCCCGCCCCTATCTGATTCTCTCTCTCCTTCCCCTTTCAATTTTTTTCTCTCTCTATGTTTATCTCTGAGGTAGATTATATTTCAAAAGGCATGCTCAGTGCATGTGACTTGCTCCGTCCCAAAATCAATGCACACATTATGTAGGCCTACACACTGGGTTTCACAAAGCTCGGAGGAAACATTGGATAACTCACATTGTGGGTCAGGCATTATGCTACAGTCAAGAAATAGGAAATGGTTATTTTACTGTAACAGTCACCCACCATCTTTTACATGGGTTTACAGTAAGATGAGTCATCAACGATAGATCCGTTTGAGCTGCTTGCGACTCCTGACAAGAGGCTGTTTCTCTTCTTTACATGGTGGGTCACACACAGCGTCCCAAACCATTAACATTAGTGAACACTAAGAGAGACCAAGGGTTGCGTATGTACAATCAAAACACTGCATGCTACGCATCACACTCAGCCGCACAACAAATCCCTTCCTGTTATGATGGCTGCTGTGTGGGTGGAGCCACTGTATTGCTCTACTTGTTGACCATCAGACCTCAATCCCCCCCACACACACACACACACACACCACACACACACACACACACACACACCACCCATCGCAATCAGGCCTAGGCTTTAATGTTTAACCTGGGTATTAAGGATCCAGATCAATGATAAACCAGCCAGTGACTGATAGACTGCTGGTAGATTTCCACATGGGAGAGGGAGGATCCTTAGCAGTCATCAGGTAGTTTTCCAGGTTTTTACTATGTTGTTAGTGACCCTACGGACACATGACTTGAAGGCGTCACGTGAAGCGTTTTTTCATTACAGTTTTCACAGGGTTTTACATGTCACGTGTTTGTTGTTGATAATAGACATTGAGAAACATTTAATGCAGAAAACACCACAGCACTCTCAAGTTCAAAGTTCTATTGGTCACATGCCACGTGATCATAGCAATACAGTGAGCTGTGGCTCTGGATCCTGTCATTTGTGGACTGTTAATCGATGTTATAGTCAATTACATGACCTCAAAAGTAGGTAAACAATAATTTTATTTACATGCAAATGACAAAGAACTGATGGACTCGTGTTTTATAGCTCATTGCAAATTTACTATGATGACACCCATTGTATGTTTGGCCATATGTTATCTATGTTTCTATTTTTTAATTCTGTATGATGTGTATGTTGATTACTGTTTGCAACTGAATTGCCCTTCGAGGACAATAAAGATGATCATGTAGTATATTTTTATACTGTATTATACTGTATTACATTAATCACATCTGTATTACTCTTATGTAGTAATAATTTTATTAGAATAATGAATAAACCACTTATAGTTGGAACTGTGTTAAATTAAGGAGTTTAACATGTGAGTTACAGATGGCTTTTGTCTCTGAGTCAGCATTCCTTTGTCCTGTCCTGAGTCAATAAGATAGCAAATGGTCGCTTCTGAAGTGAAGTAAATTACAGTTTGTAACATGATCCCAGGAAGGACTCATTCTCAGCCCCAGTGTCCGGAGGGGGGCAGAGCTCAGCTGACCCATTGACCATTTAGAATACTAGTTGAACTGTTCGTGACCATATATGTGTTAAATGAACATCCCTTGTATGCAAATTTGTTTGTCATGTTGCCTGAAGCCTGAAGCCAGGATATAAACTCGGCACCTCCCTGAGAACGTCAGTATTGCCTAGAGATTTGACCCATGTGTTAGGCTCGCTCAATAAATTGTTGATTCGACCGTTTTTCTCTCTTGAAGTTCTTTTTTCATTCAAAGTTTATGCATTTGAAATATACTGCAATCACATAAAATCAAATGCACTTGATATATAACAGTAACATTTGATACTGTGTATCATTAGGCTGGGTCCAGACGTATGAATCCGCTCACTCCAACGTTGACTGTTCTCAACGGAGTGTAACGAGTTGACAATTGTGTCTGATATCAGGCTAGTGTATCATTGGTTTACAAAGTTTTCAATGACAAGTCTTCTTTTTGGGTCATTATGAGGACAGAAAATACAAAGACTTCCCATACACTCAAAAGACTGATGGTAGAATAATGGTTAGTTATGTGAATCAGTGTTGGGGGGAAAAAAACATCAATTTGTGTGTAATAAATCATGTTTTTAGTTTCAGTTCTGTTTTCTGTGACTATAGCAGTGCAGCAAGCTTTTTAGTCAACAAGATACCATTGTCTTGATGAACACAGCATAACACACAGCATCTGCCGCTTGCTGTATCTGGACTTGGCCTAAACAGTACATTACAAATCGGTGCCACAGCAGACACTGTAGACTAATTGGAACATCTGGATATCCCCCCCTTCCCTCAGACTTGGAGAATATTCTGGAAGCATTCCACCCTGTGGAGGAGGTTACAACAGCTGAGAAAGCTGAAACACAGGGGGTGGGAGTTGGACATTGCACTGTCAGGACAGGGTCACTGTTCCCAAACTGAAATGTGCTGCTGAATGACCAATGTGGCCCCCATTATATGTAGATTCCCACCTTCTACCTGACAATTTGTTCTCCCTACTTCCTGCCTTTGTTAAATCTATGTTGTCATTGAATTCTCTATTGCACCTGTTTTTAAATGACAAAACAATAGGGGCAAGATGTTAAACTTTAAATTTCCCCCCAAAAAAGAGGCTTTATTTAAACTATAAAAGCAAATGTACAGAAAAGATGGGTACATGAGATTTTATACATTCATCTGAATTAGACATATTCAAGATTTACTGCTGCATACTGCATTCATTAGAGCACTGTCTTTTTCACTGCAGTTGTGGGTTATAGACCTGATTACTTAAGGTTTTCATACTGTACATACATACATACATACATACATCCGCCAGACTGACTGAGTATCCAGCAATGTAACTCATTCATCTAGCAACACATAGTATGACAGCAAAGAGTCACGATACACACAACCCAAACCAGTTTCATAGACACCACACCTCATTGCTCTAAGATCAGAAAAAGAGAAAACAAATTCAACCTAAATGTACAGAACGATTTTCAAGTTTAGCCATGAGAGGGAAAACACAAACTGATAGCCGATGAAGAGACACAGATCATCAAGTACTGTAGGGTCCTTTGGCATCAGCACTTTACAAGGAGACGTTATTGCCAAGAATGACCGATACCAACTATGTATCCACTACCCCTTGGTCAACAAAAGATAGTATGAGAAAACAGTTAGTGGAATAATACTATTCAACTTTGACCTTCTCCACAATCTTTCTGAATAGATATTTGTATTCAGTCCCATGTACTATGACAGGTCTGTTTATAACTTTACAGCACTAGGAGGCTAGCCTCACATTCAATTAGCCTACTACAGTTATAGTTGGACACTGAACACTTCTTATGGAAAGGTAGACAATACTAGTCGTGAACGGATTTTTGAAATTTAATAATTTATTCCCTAGCTATCATGGAATTTTCTGCAATGACCGCAGTGTTCCATGGCCACAAAATATCAGTGTCACACAAACAATTCAGCGACCGGATGGAGACCTCACAGACCTCGCCAGTGAAGAACAATGTATAGGAGGACCAGAACAATAAGACTCTTATGATTATGGTTCATCTTAACCATCTGCTGGAAATTACCATAAAAGTTTCATGGGATCTTTTTTGACATACTTAACGTCCTAGGGTTCGCTACTATAACACATTATAATACGTTCACAGTCTCGGTGTGAGCTCTTCTTGAAGGAGTACAGACTACAAGCTGGTCTCTCATAACACATTGTGTGTCGTTCAGTCATTAACAGATTTTCACATTAGGAGACAGGAAGCAATATACACAAACAAAAAGTATAGATTGAAAAAAAAAAAAGACATTTCAAGAAAAACATACTAAGCCCTCTGATATGTAATTATATACAGGTATATAGATTATAGATATATACATACACTTGCACACATGGAATTGCCTATACAGATTTTTGTACAAGTAATAATATACATTAGCCAGCTAAGGCCTGTCTGTGGTCGAGGTTGTATTGAGCAGGTCAAACATGAGGAGTGTGAAGACTACAGGCAGTCGCTCAGGTGGTAATGAGCGAGTGTGGAGACTACAGGCTCTCTTTGCACTAAACGGGAGGCAGCAAAGTGTGAGGAAAGCGCGTTAAAGGGATAGTCCAACATTTAGCTTGTTTATCCTATCATGTAGACATTTGACCATCCATCCCGTTTTGAACTATCCCTTTCTGAGCCGGCAGAGGCACGTGGGGAAGGCACCTGAGGGTCCAGCAGGCAAGAGGGCTCGCTCACACATACAGTACACACACGTTCAGATTTGCATGTACATGCAAAAACAAACTGGCTGTATACACACGCTCACATAACTCACACATAGACACACACACACACATTCTCTTTTCCCTTCATGCCCCACTCTCTGACAGCTTTTTGAATTCAACCGTTTCAAAACACTCAATCTTTATAGCGAAGCCGGCAGTCGCACGGCGTCTCCCGGAGCTCGGACAAACGGCCAGCATAAGCGGGATGAGATAACACATCAGCGTTTACATAGCTCCCTGTTCCAACTTGAAAGAGGCGAGTCACCCAGAGCTAGAACACACTTCTAGTTACAGTGGGATCTGATCAGCTACAGTAAGGAGGCGACAGGGCTGCTACACGCTGTAAGGCCATCTCTAGGTGACAGGCCACAGAAACAACCGAAATATTCACCACCACCAGCCAATTAAGAGTGGTAAAATAAATAGATGCAAAAAAAAAATAAAAAAAAGAGGTCACCCTGGTGGGGTGATCTGAGTGTGAACAACGTCTGTTGTTGTTGTTTGGTTTCCAGCATGCGGCGGGGAGGAGGACAGGGGGGGGGGGGGGGGGGGGTTTAAAGGATCCGATAGGACAGGTAGTCGCTGAGGGGGGAGGGGATAGGCAGCGCCTGGACCTGCTGGGTGGACATGACCCGCCTCAGCGCCATGCGACACAGGTGCTGCAGGCTGGAGATGCTGCGTGGGCACTCCCAGAAATGCACACTGCCATCACGGGTCCTGAGAGAGAGAGAGAGAGAGAGAGAGAGAGAAAGAGAGTGAGAGAGAGAGAGAGAGGGGGAGAGAGAGAGAGAAAGTGAGAGAGAGAGAGAGAGAGAGAGTGAGAGAGAGAGAGTGTGTGAGAGAGAGAGAGTGAAAGAGAGAGAGAGAAAGAGAGAGTGATAGAGAGCGTGAGAGAGAGAGAGAGAGAGAGAGAGAGTGAGAGAGAGAGAGAAAGCCATCATATACATGTCAATGACTCACTGAGTCAAAAGCTTTCAAAAGGAAAGTCTTTGTCTTGCCCTTGTAGGATATCTTTTAATCGCAAGGCTGTTTGTTGCCCTGCAGATTGTAGACAGAGACACAACGCAGTCCACCCAGTTAGGGCTATGGGTGCGGCGTGGGTGCAACTCCCAGAATGCATTGTTCAACACTAATTCACCAGATACAACTCTATGTGTGGAACGGAATGCTAATGTGAATGGAACATGACATTCCAATTGTGTGTGTGTGTGTGTGTGCGTGTGTCTTACCCAGCAGCTAGGATGCTCCCGTCGATGGAGAAGGCACTGCAGAGGCCGTTGGTGAGAGGGGCCACAGCCTGGGGGGAGCGGTCATCAATGCTCCAGAAACGCACCAGTCTGAGAGAGACACATACAGGAGGAGAAGAGGGAGACAGGGAAGGAGAGGGAGACAGGCAGGGAGACAGGCAGGAGAAGAGGGAGACAGGCAGGGAGAGGGAGACAGGCAGGGAGAGGGAGACAGACAGGGAGGGAGACAGGCAGGAGCAGAGGGAGACAGACAGGGAGAGAGTGAGACAGGCAGGGAGAGGGAGACAGGCAGGAGAAGAGGGAGACAGGCAGGGAGAGGGAGACAGGCAGGAGAAGAGGGAGACAGGCAGGGAGAGGGAGACAGGCAGGAGAAGAGGGAGAGGGGAGAGTGTGACTCCAACAACAGTGGCACAAAAATCACATGATGCTGATGCAGAACTTCAGAAAATATATATAGATTAGATTTTTCTTCTCCAAGTGAGATTTATTCATTAAAAAGAGGAAGTTATTTTCTGCACATAACATTAGTCAACCTCTAAAATACTGACTGAATGGAAACTGATATGATTTCCCTCACATACCAAATCAGACTGATGACAGCAAAACAAATTCCTAACCGCAGCCTTGCCTACAGGGAATGCTTTTCCATCCACCATTTTGTGACTCGCTCCCCTCCCTTGTCCCCTCCCACTCACTGGAGAGCGCTCTGCAGAAAACACAACACTCAGCAGCCCAGCCAACTGGAAGCCAGGGCGTGGCCACCGACAGCAGGAAGCCAGGCGTCAGCTGGTGATTAATGGCCGTCATGTGACGGTCATGTGACTGTTCCAAAGGGGGCCCTGCAACGACAGTTCCTCTCTGCCTCTGACGCTTCAGTGGCTGCCTAACCAGAGAAAAACACCCAGACCTTGGCTTCTCTGTGGCTCACGGTGTGAGGCGTTGTTGTTGTGCACCCATAAAGGTTTCTTTGCAGATAAGTTCGGTTCACTTAGGGAATGAATATGAACCTACAGCCTCCACGACCAACTTCAGAGCTCTTACAAACGTACTTTATTTTTTATTTAACCTTTATTTATACAGATAAAAGCATTGAGATAAAATCTCTTTTACAATACTGACCTGGCCAAGAAGGCAGCAAAGTTTCACATAGAAAGACACAAGGACATATAAAATACAGAGAACAACACAACTAAATATAGAAAAGGCGTAGACCACATGGGAACAATAAGAAATTAAGGTATATTACTACATGAGCAGCTGGTCTTAAGGACTTCTGATAATTTCAGTTTAAAGCTGGCTAAAGGAATAAGTGCCATCAGTTTGAGGCTTGACTGAAGGTCATTCCAAGACCAAGGACCAGAATAAAAAAGGCTCCTTTTTCCAGCCTCAGTCCGCACAGCAGGTACTTGGAACCGTATCCAGGCACTGGATCTGAGGTTGTGAGAGTCACAAACTGGTACAAAACTGGAACATATGTACCGAGGGAGCTTGCCTAAAATGGCCTTATACAATAATATAAACCAGTGTTGCATCCTGCGCATAGTAAGTGAGGGCCACCCAGTTAGGCTATACAGTGTGCAATGATGAGTCCTATAAGGTGCGTTTGATATATATCTCAGTGCAGCATGGTAGAGTGGGTCAAGTTTGGCCAAAACAGTGGGAAAGGCAAATCTATAGATGGTATCGCCGTAATCAAGCTGGGACAGGAATAAGCCAGAGACCAACCTTTTATGAGAAGATGTTGAAAAACAAGCTTTAAGTCTGTAAAGGAAGCCAAGAGTAAATTTCAGTTTCTTAGTTAGGGCTTCAATATGATGTTTAAAGTTTAGATTTCTGTCCAGCCAAAAGCCCAGATATTTGTATGTGTCGACAAACTCAACAGAGACACCGTCAAGGGTGTCAATGGAGAGGCAGGAGGACAAAGACTTAGGAGCAAAGAGCATTGCTTTGGTTTTCATACCGTTTAAAAGCAGCTTGGAATCAAGAAGTGCATGCTGCAGTGTGATAAAATCCAATTTTAGATTGGAAACGGCAATATCCAGAGAAGGAGCACATGAGTACACAATAGTGTCATCCGCATACATATGATTGGTTGAACATTGCATCTGATTACAAATATTGTTTACATATAATAAAAAGATAGAACCCAAAATAGAACCCTGTGGAACTCCCTTCTCCAGGGTGACAGGGTCAGAAACAGTACTGCCCAACCTGACGCATTGAGTACGGTCGGCTAAATAACTCTGAAACCAACTAATGGCATTGTGTCCGAAACAAGACACCGTCAAAACATTAGACAGAATGTGATGATCTACAGTGTCAAATGCTTTGGTTAAGTCAATAAACAGTGCAACACAAAAAGATTTCCTATCCAAAGCAGCCTTAATATCATCTAGGACTTTCAGACTGGCAGTCACAGTACTGTGCTTTGATCTGAATCCAGATTGCAAAGGGTTAAGGATGTTGTGTGAATTTAGAAAAAGCTTTAGCTGAGCAGAAACTAAGGACTCAAGAATCTTTGATAACACAGAAAGATTTGAGATGGGTCGATAGTTATTCAAGTCAGTGGGATCACCAGCTTTCAAGAGGGGCGATACAAAAGCTTGCTTCCACACAACTGGCAGCGTATGAGTTGACAGGGACAGATTATAAATATCAGTAACTGGTTGTGCTATAATCTCTGCTGCAATTTAAAAAAAGAAAGGGTCTAGGCCATCAGGCCCGGCGGACTTTTTAGGATCAATTGATTGCAAACCGTGTAAGACTATGACTCAGGGTACGACCATGCAGAAAATCATGACTTTGCTCATCAAAAATGTGACCAGCCTTTTTGAAATGAGCATTAAAAGCATTAGACATATCATTTTTGTCAGAAATAAAAGCATCACTGACCTTCAGTTTTTATGGAAGACTAGAAACCTTCTTGTTCTGAAGTGATTTAATTGTTTTCCAGAACTTGGAATGGTCGTTAAAACTATCAGTGGTTAAACTCAGATAGTAATCGGCTTTAGCTTTTTTAATAAGAGCTGAACATTTATTTCTGAGGACACGAAAAAGAAGCCAGTCATCAGCAGTGTTTGACTTTCTGGCTAAAGACCATTGCTTATTTCGATCATGAATAAGATTGGTTAATTCTCTAGTAAACCATGGATTGTCTCTATTCTTGACTCTAAATTTTCTAAGGGGGGCATGCTTATTAATAATCAGTAAAAAGTGATCTGTAAAGAAATGGACAGCATCATCGACAGATGGAATTAACGCTGTAAGGTGCCATTTAACTTCCACCAGGTCATGTAGGAAAGCCTGCTCAGAAAGGTGTTTGAAGCAGCGCCTGAGCACAATAAGGCCCTTGGCTTTGGGCAACTTAGTGCTCCTAACGCAAGCAATGGTGCAGTGGTCGCTGATATCATTAGGAAAAACACCAACAGAAACATATTTATGAACTGCATTTGTTAGAATGACATCTATAAGGGTATCGCTGTTGGGTTTGGCAGGGTTTATTCTAGTAGGGCTTTCAATAAGCCGAGTTAAATTCAAAGAATCACAAACCTGCTTAAATTTAAGACTTAAGATTTATCACTCAGCCAGTCCCAGTTTAAATCACCCATTAAGATGATTTCAGAAGAAAACTTAGACAGCCATTCAGTAAGGCTTGTGGTTGCATCTTTGATAGCCGAGGGAGGCCTATAACAGCCAATAACAGTGAGAGGAGCATTTGCTATAGTTATTTGGACAGCTAGAAACTCAAGTTGCCTTGGTATTGAAATCGAGTGAAGGACAGAACACTGTAAATTCTCAGCAGTGCATATTGCAACACCACCAGCTCTGCCCTTACGGTCAGTTCTGAAAACATTATAACCATCAATGTGAATAACATTGTCAGTGACGGTCGGTTTTAACCAGGTTTCAGAAACTACTACAATATCAGGCTTAGCAACTAAAAACCAGGTCTTGAAAATATCTAATTTGGGCACTAGACTCCTAGCATTAACATGCAGAAAACCCAGCCCTTGCCTACAGCTAAACTCATACGGAGTTGGCTGAAGCTGCAAAGAAGCAGAAAAACGCTCTGGACCAGGGTTAATGTTAACATTGCCAGAGAGTAGAAGCAATAACAGTATTAACAGTCTGGAAGATGATTTTTTCACATGGGTTCTAGACGAATTGCTTTTCTGGGGGGCAGGGCCACTCCAGTCCTTCGAAATTAGCGAGTCAAGAGTCAAAAGGGCATATGGGAGAGCGCATTTTATGCCGTAGAACGTCAGCTTTTGGTAAAGTCTATCCGATGGGGTCAGTGCTCCAGAAGTTCCACCATCCGAATGCTCAGAGTGGACAAAGACATCACTGGTAGCCAGACCATCAGCTTTGCCGAGGTGTTGTCTGACAAATAATCCCAGATGAAGAGCAAGCACGAGAGTAGCTTTAGGCAACATAGTGCTGCTACACACCTAGTTTAGCTCAGCTCAGCTTAACCTAGCCTAGCCAGACCAGGAAAGCCAGGGGCAGGTGGAAGCAGGCCTCAGCTACAGCAGCAGGGCAGGGCAGGTGGAAGCAGGCCTCAGCTACAGCAACAAAGCAGGGCAGAGCAGGTAGAAGCAGGCCTCAGTCAGCACAGCAGAGCAGGACAGCTCCCCAGCAGTCAGGGGAAGAAATTCAGGCCATAGACCACAGAGCCAGTAGAACTCCAAAAGGTCCACAAAACGGTAAAATGAGAAAATGCCAGGATCAAATAAAGACTATTACTTACTAAAATGGATGTTAAAAGTGCTAAAAACCAACAAAAAAGACCAATCACTAACAAACATTCAGCACAGACAATGGGGATGCTGCCATCTTGGAAAAGGGGCGGGGTCAGAACGTGAGGGGTACTCCAGTGCAAACATCTGCATTGAATTAATTCCCAATACTCTCATCTAACCATTATTTATGTAAGTGGGGCCTACTGAGGCCAGGCTCTCTAGTTCGGGGTAGCTGAGCGCAGCCTTGTGCAGTCGCACGTTTGTAAGATATGAAAAGTCTGCTGACCAGCCTGATTCCTCACCTGTCGTCTGTGACGGTGGCGATGTGGCGGCCGTCGTGACAGAAGGCCACCGAGCGCACCCAGCGGTCGTTCGCCCCGCCTGCGAAAATGGGGGAGGGGGGAGGGAAGAGGTGCCTGGGGGAGGGAGGAGAGAGGAAGATGAGACTTTCGCCTTGGAAAGCAAGGACCTCCTATTTGTGTTCCCTGGGCAATGCTTGAAAGATTGCCCAAGAGTGAGATAAGCTGTAGTCCTGATTATTTATAATAGAAAGGTGGTGGTAGGCTGTTGTGCATTGTGTGTGTGTGTGTGTGTGTGTGTGTGTATTCGAGTCTCACCCCAGCTCCAGCAGTATGGTGCCCATGTGGGGGTCCCACACGATGACCCGAGTGTCGTAGGAAGCAGTGGCCAGCAGAGCCCCGTCCGGGGAGAACTCACAGGACACCACATCGTGATGGTGACCCTCCAGCCTCCGGATCAGGGAATACTTATCCATGTTCCACAGGAAAACCTGCAGAAGCAAAACGTCCATGTTATAGCCACCAGAATGAAGCAAGAGAAGGGATATGTCACACACTTAAATTACTACTACCAATTTAAAAACAAACTCAAGGCATAAATAAGAAAACAAAATCAGGAGACATACTTAAAGGGAATTAAACAGTAAGCTGAAAGTAACGCTCAGTGTTATTTTAAAGCTCATCAGGCCAAACAGTACAAATCCAGCACAGGCTAGACAATCAGCCAGGCTACGTTACAAAATGACACTATGAATTGTTTCTGTTTACAAAGTTACCAATAACTCCATATCAGCTACGACTATACAGTGTGCTCCATATATCAGTATATAACTACAATGTTTAAACAATACTACATTTCGTTGAATAAAAAAACTACACAGAAAAATAGAAAATAAAAACGAGTAGTAACTTAAGTTAACATAATGTTACTCCACTGGTTTCCTCTTTGAGAGTTTTAGTTCACGTGAGTTTAATAGGCTCACGTCGCCGGGGAGGCCTAGGGAGAGACAGATACTGCAAGAGAAAAGAACATTTGATGGCCAAAAGATTGATGCCTTTGGCAACACACACACACACTGACACACACTCTCACACTCTCACACTCTCACACACACACACACACACACACACACACTTGCAACTGAGATCTGACATTCTGCACATTTTTTTTTTTTTAAGTCAGCCATGGTTTTAAATATTACTTTGCTCCAGCGCAATGCATGATCAGGAGAAACATACCTTCACATAAATTAGCAAATCACAGTCTTTTAAAAAATAGCATTGCATAGTTACAAAGGCCACATAGTGTAGTGTAATTTGTTAAAATTTTTGCTTCTTTAAATCGGGAGAATGTCGGGTACTGCAAACATTGCACCTGAGCAAAAGTGCAACAACACTTCAGCTAGAGCAGCTAAGTGCCGTACCAGCATCATGTTGATGATTTGAGGGGCTTGTCTAGTTTACAGAGTCCTCTTCCTCCCCTGTCAGTGGGATATGAACGGGCCCCTGACGCCTGTGGCTGCTGCCTGCAGCTCAGCCCAGCCGCACCCTCTCTCACTGTCAGGGCCAGAAAACAGCAGCAGCTGCTGGCAACCGAACGAGGGAAAACCAGTTAAAAAATGGAGGACAAAACGGTCATTGCCAGTTTCCTCTCTTTTGTTTGTGCCCATCTCCACACTAGCATTTCTAGAGGAAACTATTTGATTGAATTTATGCACTTTAGTCAATGATTGGTTTTTGAAATGTTTTGTATTACTGGTATTCAGCCATCTGTGAATGTATCGCCCTCTCCAGGTCTTGAAACATTGACCGCTCTAAACAATGTTAACGTTTTTTTGTTGCCCTTAAATTAAAAAGGCAGCTGGGAATTCACTGTCTTGCATTGTGTCTTTTCCACTGGAAGAGTGTTTTGGACAAAGGCAGACATTTATAGAGATGCAGGCAGTCTGCAGAGGCACAAAGTGTCCTTTCATGTTCCATTTATGCCAACAGTGCCCTGAGCCCTGCTCTCTAACCCGTCCACTAGAGGCTAAGCGGGCGTGGCACTATGGCCCGGCGTGCTGCTGGCTGCCCCTGGGCCCGGGGAAGAAGGGCAGCCAGACACAGTATTACACATGGATAGAAAGCTAGCTAGCTATCGCATTAGCATGTAATAACAGTAATAACTCAAATAGAGCGGTAAAGAGGCTTTACCCGTGGTATATCATGAATATACAACGGCTCTTCACCAATCAGATTGAGAGGTCTACAGGTCTAAACTACAGTGACTGAAGTGCTCACTAAAACTAACCATGAAAACCATAAAATGTCATAACTGAAGGTGAATGATACTGAAGACTAACTGATTTAAATGGATAATAAAAACGACTACACCAACAAAAAGTGAGCTACTGTGATCTGGGGTGAAGTCGGGGAGGAGGGATGGAGGCGTGGGGGGGGGGGGGCAGGGGGTGTAAGGGAGGGGACGGAGGTAAAAGGCTGTTGTTGTTGTTTTTACCACCATCTGAGTGACTTTCAAACTGAAATGAAAAAGGAGGAACTGCGACAGCAGAGGTAGACAGACACGGAGCAGCACCTACGTACGGGCCGACCTGGCGTGTCAGGTGCCAGAGCACAGTACGTCCCCAGGCGCGGTGGCACCGCTGACCCCGGCTGCTTAATGTCAGCGCAGCGCTCCCTTCAAAACCAACTCACACAAAGAGCTCTGCCACCACCTGTGACAGGGAGAGCAAGACACACACTGTATGGACACACAAAGCCTGACAAACCCTAGTACCCTGGATAAAAGCCTGACAAATCCTAGTACCCTGGGTAAAAGCCTAACAAGCCCTAGTACCCTGGATAAAAGCCTGGCAAATCCTAGTACCCTGGATAAAAGCCTAACAAGCCCTAGTACCCTGGATAAAAGCCTGACAAACCCTAGTACCCTAAGCCTGACAAACCCTAGTACCTTGCATAAAAGCCTGACAAACCCTAGTACCCTGGATAAAAGCCTGACACACCCTAGTACCCTGGATAAAAGCCTGACACACCCTAGTACCCTAAGCCTGACAAACCCTAGTACCCTGGATAAAAGCCTGACAAACCCTAGTACCCTGGATAAAAGCCTAACAAGCCCTAGTACTCTGGATAAAAGCCTGACAAACCCTAGTACCCTGGATAAAAGCCTAACAAGCCCTAGGACCCTGGATAAAAGCCTAACAAGCCCTAGTACCCTGGGGCTGACAAACCCTAGTACCCTGGATAAAAGGGGGAAGAGGTGTTGGCTTTAGTAACTGCCCTGCTCATAGAGAGAACAGTGGTATATTCTAAACCATGTGCACTACATTGGTTTGGGCAATCTGGCCACAATTAAAAACAAGTCTTATTCTACATGTGCTTTGGTTGTTTCTTTAAGGTTTATCACACATACGGTCTTTGTCAGTATCAGTCGGCTGTCATCTACATAGCAAGGCATTTGCTTTCAAGACTTCTGTGTCTCTTGCGTCAAACAATAAATGGATTCTGAATTGAGGACATGAAACAGTACAAAAGCAGAACAAGGCTACTTAAACTTATAAAAAGCCGTACTGTACATTTCTATTGTCTACATTTTACAATAACAAGTCTGTTAACACTGCTAACAAAACCCAGCCAAACCAAACAGAATGTGCATGCAGGTTGTAGTACAGCTATCAAGGACACCGATCAGCAGGTACAGTTTCTACGGAGGTGGGAATGGGGTGGAATGTTCCATAGGTTTCATCAAGCATTACTGTACACAAGCACAAGCACAGAGTAGCAAACAACCCATCTCAAAAAGAAGGAGAGAGGAGGAGAAAGGAACAGGTGTACGTACCGATTTACCAGCTCCGACCGAACAGAGGATGGTGGAATCTGGTGAAAAGGCGCTACAGTAGACCCAGTTCTGATGGCCCCGCAAGACCTTCACCATGTTTCCTGTGACAGGGGCAAACAGAACTTATGTTAGGTCAGGTGAGGTGTAACTGTATACCAGCGCGTTAGTCGTTAGACATTCGTCATCCTTATGATTCTGTATAACAAACAGTGTGCAGAATTTACTGAATCAATTATAGAAACGTTGGGGCTTTCCTGGTCTGAAAACATCAAATCCTATTACATTAAGTGTTCTTAAATACTGATTATTAAGAATGAGGTAATTTGAGAAAATGTTATTCCTCATCGATGTCTGTTTTGGTTAAAACAACAATTGATAATGGTTGTTTTTGGAGAAAAAAAACCTACTGGAAAGTGTCTTTCCCTAACAAAGAGGAATTTAGGCCAGAACATGATATATGGCTTTGCCCCACATTCTCTTTCAAGAGGCCAACTCCCCCCACATGCTCGGCTGGGCCTCATTAGCCAAGGTGCACGTGAGCCATTATTTGGGAAGGGGGAGTAGATTCCAAAGCAGTGGGGAAAAATCAACTTAATAGTAATCCCTGAAAACCCCTGGCTATGTTTGAGTGAGTCTGTGTGTCAAACACATACAGTATCTCAACCTTAAAAAACACTAGTGAAGCTTGCTGGCACTTGTCTGGAAATCTGCTAGAGTGATCCCTTTACATAAGGGAGGTGATAGGGATCTTTTAGACAACTATAGACCCATTTCCAAGTTACCATGTCTTGCTAAAGTTTTGGAGACTTTAGTCAATAACCAACTCAAACTTTTCCTTAGTAATAACTCAGTGCTTAGTCCTCACCAATCCGGATTTAGAGCAAACCACAGTACAACCTCAGCCATTACCCTGATCACTAATGATATAATTACTGCACTAGACAAGAAAAAGCACTGTGTCGACACTGTTGATCACCATCTGCTGCTGAAGAAATTGTGTCATATTGATTTAGATAGTGGTGCCTGTGATTGGTTTCAGGATTATCTGTCCTATAGGCACTAGTGTGTAAACTCAGGTAATGTACAATCTGAATTTTTGTCTGTATCCAAGGGTGTACCGCAAGGCTCTGTATTAGGTCCAGTCCTTTTCACAATTTTTATTAATGGCATTGTCTCCTCCTTGAATGACTGTCATGCTCATTTATATGCAGATGATACTGTCCTATACTGTATTGCTGACTCTCTACAGCTGGCCGTGGAAAGATTACAGCTTTCTTTTAATGTTTTACAGGAGGCTCTAATTAGCCTAAAGCTGGTTCTTAATGCTGGTAAAACCAAATTTATGTTGTTTTCCAGAGCAAGGAATGTCAACATTGATAATATTCAATTATCCACTGTAAGTGGCTCCTTTATTGAGAGAGTCACGGAATATAAATATCTTGGCCTATGGCTAGATAAAAATTATCGTTAAGATACCATGTTGACTATCTTGCCTCAAAGCTACGACAGAAAGTTGTTTTTCTGTATAGAAACAAATCTAGTTTTCCATTATTTAGTAGGAAGAGGATTGTTGAATCTGTTTTTTTAATCTTTTTGGATTATGGTGACATTATTTATAGGCATGCTGCAGCTACAACTCTTAAACCTCTATACTCAGTCTATCACTCAGCCCTGAGGTTCATTACTGGTGAAAAATACAACACTCATCACTGTTTACTTTATGATAAGGTAGGCTGGTCCTTGCTAGCTGAAAGGCGTAAGGTACTGGCACTGGTACAGTATTTGTTTATTTTCAAGGCCCTCATTGGCAAGCAGCCACTCTATATTTCCTCCATGTTAGAATGGTTCACTGGAACTTACATGACTCGATCCAGTGATTTGTTACTGCTAAATGCCCCATATGCTTTCTCTGAGCTTGGGAAGTCAGCTTTCTCCATTGCTGCCCCTAGTTCTTGGAATGTTCTTCAGCATTCTTTAAAGATGGTGAGGCTTCCTTCCCTAGCTGAATTTAAACGGGTATTGTCTGGCTATTGTGTTTCTAAATGTAAATGTTTTAGCTGATTTTATCTCTGTTGTATGTAATTTCTCTGTATCCCTGTTGTATGTAATTTCTCTGTCTGTACACTCGTCATCTCTGGAAATGAGGGAAACCTCAGAGATTTTTCGAGTCTAAATAAAGGTTTAAATAATAAAAAAAGCATCTGGGCAGATCGCAAACAAAACTACCCTGACGAGAGCCTACAGTACATACAGAGCATAATGAACACTGTATGCTTGAAAACACAAAACTGATGCCAAAATAGAGTTGAGGAAACCATAGTGCATGGATGTTTTAACAGTGGTTCACAGGAATACCAAGTCTATATGTTTTACAACAAAACAACCACCATGGATGCTCATTCTTACCATCGTCTTTCAGGTCCCAGACTCGCAAGGTCTTGTCTCTTGAGGCCGAGACCAGCACAAGGCTGCCGTCAGGGGCAAAGGTCAAGTCTCGCACTATATCTGTGTGGTCCATCAGATTCAGCAACAACTTTCCTGCAAACACCAATCAAAACAAGAACAAATATATACCCAATCAGATTCAGAGTACTAATAAGGCTACTCTCAGTCAAAAACTCTTCTACTCCTCACATCTTGAGGTATTTGTCATGGCTTGAGGATTGGAATGCTGGATTTCACAACATGTATTTCATGAGCGTAGGTCCTGGCGTAGACCGCTTGGGTTAACACACCTGGGAGATTTGTTCCCATGTTTGTAGTTGCTTTCATGTAACAACTTTGCACCTTCTGTATATTGTACTTCGTATTCAACTGTTTTGTATTTTTGTACCTTTGTTTTATGTACACGTTTTTGTATGCAGGGCTTCTCAAATGGGACTCCCTACATAAATAAGGGTTAAATAGAACAATTACTTATAGCTGCTGCGCAGCAATGGGTCGGGGTCGGGCGGAGTAAGAGGAGGAAGGAGACAAATGACAAATATACAGTATGAGGGTCTAGGTGTACACATATATACACAAACTGGTGCAGGCATATGTTTTCCTGTTAACTGCTACAGGTAGATGGAACAAGGTTTGAGGTTGTGACATGGCCACAGCTCTTTTCTGTCCTGGCCACACAGTGAACTGCTCACCAACATCAGGACTGTTCATATTTTGCCATAGGCTCAAAACTCACCTCAAGAAGTACTACCAGGATTGTCCCTCTTAAAGGATAGGTTCACTGAATAACACTTTAAGCCCTATTTCTAGAATCCCTAGCATGTTTCTGAGAGGTACAGGTTAAAATTTCTCAAATAACACCACCCCAGACCTCGGGCTGATTTTCGAGTGCGCGCGCATCACGTAAACATTACAAGTATAGGGCCTCTCGTAATATTGTTAAAAAAAACATTTGCATTTCAGACTCAGGTATGGCGTTGTGTAATCTTACCAAGCCCAGGATGCTCTCCTGTAGATGGTAGGCTAATCGCCATACGAATTTCGAAACAACAGCTAAAATCAAATAGAACTATTTTTTTTCGCCGAACAAACTACCTCCTCTTTCACAATGTAAACTTCTGCACCTCGTTATAGCGACGGTATCAAAACCAAATTAAATTCCTCGAATTCCGATACAATACAGAGCTAGCATCCTGGGCCTGGTAAGATTACACCATGCCATTCCTGAGTCTGAAGTGCATGTTTATCATTGTTTTTTTTACGATATTACGAGAAGCCCTATACTTGTTATACCTTAACTTGATGCGTGCGCACTCGAAAATCAGCCCGAGGTCTGGGGTGGTGGCATTTGAGAAAATTTAACCTGTACGTCTCAGAACAATGCTAGGAATTCTAGAAATAGGGCTTAAAGTGTTATTCAGTGAACCTATCCTTTAAGCACCTATTGTTTTTTTTTGTTTTTACTTAGTTTTTACTTACTTTACTTTTGCACTTTATCTTATGCACTAGATTATACTCTTAGTCACTTGCTTAGAAAGGAGATGCACTTGTGAGTTCTGGTGAATAGTAGTACACTAACTTCCTATGTTAAATGTAATTATTGTAAATCACTTTGGATAAAAGTGTCAGCTAAATTACTAGTGTAATGCAAACACCCAAAGACATGCCATGCTGTTGCTAACTAGCCAAATAATGAATCTTAGCTGTGTTGCTGAAAGTTGAAGATTGAGGGGGGATGTCATATTATTGGTTGACATTGGTTCAGTCCAACTACTGTTTGTAAGCACACATTTTGTTTTACATGAAAAAAATATTGGATTTTGATAGAATACTGTAGCAAACCAGGGCCCAAGCCCAAAATGTCCGCCTGTGCCAAAAGTAGACGCATACAATTCTGAAAAATGTCACGCTACACATACCATGTCATGAAAATGTTGAATTTTTTTTCATGCGCATTGGAGATTTATTGAGCGAGTATTTGCAGTAGCTGCATGCAGTACTGTTTACAGTAAAACATTTTGATGCGCTGTGGGCTCAATTTTTTAGATTTCAAAAATCTGTGAAGATCGTTTGTGGAGGGCAGTCTGATGATGTAGTGTAGCAATTGGGGTTTCAATTGACCCAAAAAATGTGGGAGGAGTAAGGTTTGATAGGCTTTACAGTTTTGGAGAAAAACAGAGTGATGGACTTCATAATTCCTGCCAGCTCAAAGCATATGGGAGTGTCTGCTCACTTGGGCCTACATGTTGGTGGTGGTTGCAAAGTGATAGCATGTACAGCTGATTTGTTATGATTTTTTTTACGTTTTAAACTTTAGACGGTTGCTGTAGCGCCACCATCAGGACTATTGCCTCCCTATGCCAGTTGAGGACCTCTGGCATAGGACTGGACCTATGTGCAAAGTTTGGTGATTTTTCATGCATGGGAAGTCAGACTTCCAAGGAATCTAATCTCTCTATCTAAGGCATCTAATAAAACAACTATGAAAGCAGTAAAGGGAATACTCACTCATAATAGTCAAATAATTGTGAACAAAGGAATAAGGGTGAATGTGAAAAGTAAAGAACTGAAATTTTGAGAAAAGGTGGGTACTTTGAGTAATTAGAGTGAAATATAAGAGTGAGTATGAGTCACGAAAAAGAGCATCTAGTCTAAAATCCTAAAACAGAGTTTAACAAGAAAAAAAGAAAGAACAGATGTGTTTGGAAAAGAGACCGTTGTTTTCATGACTTCCCACAAATACCACTAGATTTGACTGTGCACTTGTATAATTTAGAGCAGGGCTTAATTTAGAAGTCTGAGCTCGCTATGTTGCCTTTATACAAAACACCACACCAGCAAAATCCAGATTTAATCACTGCAATTTGTTTCTTCCTGACACATTTGTCACATGTCATTTGACACACACAATTACAGCAGCTATTTCCCAACGTCTGGCACCACCAAGACGGGAGACCTGCATGATGGTGATCTCAATGACACACAAACTGTGAGTGAACCAGCCAGGTCCTTTCAAAAGTAATCCTGCCTGTCAATACGGGATAAAGAAAGTAGGCAGTGTAATCTGAAACTATGTTATGCCGCTAGCTCACCTATTCCATTTATGAAAAAGAGTTACTATGATACTCATTCTGTCGCATCATCAGAACAAAAGTACTAATTTTTGTGACATTTGTTGGGAAATCGTCTATAATGCATGTAATTATGGAGTTATTTGGAAGCCGTAAAGCCCATGTGACGTCAACTGGCTTGTTGACAAACTGTGGTTGAAGTGAGCTGAGGATCTGGATAGATTTCAGTAACCCAGATACCGTGGTTCATCTTCAGCCAATGACAATGTGCCTCTGGGACCGGCCCCATCAAACTCAGCCGACTAAGCAAGGGCACTCAGATGACTGTTCAGGGCTTAACACTTTGTCATGGTGCCTTTTCAAGGATACACCCTCCCATTTAGTTCCAAAGTTCAGTAGTACAAATACTTGTGGTGCCCTTTAATGAGTACTTAAGTTATTAAACTCAGGGCTGAAATTGTTAGCATTTTGCTCCTACGCAAGTGTCATCCTAATTTCCCGATGCTCTGGCAGGAACAGAATAAAGAATGAAAATGAGAAATTATACTTTGAAAATTAAAGACTGTTGTTTTGTAGACCCTAAACACTGCTTTTACAGGCCCAGAATAGGCCGGTGAGGTCGATCGATGTGGTCACGGCTCTTCTCCGTCCTCGCCCCGCAGTGGTGAAATGAACTGCCCACTGACGTCAGGACCGCAGAGTCACTGCCCATCAGGCTCAAAACTCATCTCTTCAAGAAGTACTACCAGGATCCTCCCTCGTAAGCATCTATTGTATTTTTATTTTGCTACTATTGCACTTTGGCTTTAGCACTAGATTATGCTCTTTCTTAGTCACTTGTTTTAGAAGTAGATGTACGGAGGAGATGTACTTGTGAGTTCTGGTACACTGACTTCCTACATTATTGTAAGTCGCTTTGCAATTATTGTAAAGCGTCTGCTAAATGACTAATGTAATGTAATGAATACCTTCAAAAATACCTTGGTAAATATGGAGGCATGAATGTATGCGTTGCTCTGGGTCGATAAACATTCAAGGGGAAGTTCAAAGGGCAGGGCCTTGACTACGTGTTTATGAGAGAGCCAATGAGTCTGAGAGAAAGAGGGGCTCGACGGCCTTTTAACGTCAGCAATGAGTCTGCAGCCACATGGGAGAGTGGAGGGGAGGAGCAGGGAGCAAACATCGTCAATCAGGTGTTTCAGCAGAACCAGCAGAGCTAAAGCCTGTGTCAACACCGTATATAACCCCCACTGACAGTCTGTATGTGTGTGTGTGTGTGTGTGTGTGTGTATCTCTGACGGTCTATGTGTGTGTGTGTGTGTGTGTGTGTATCTCTGACGGTCTATGTGTGTGTGTGTGTGTGTATCTCTGACGGTCTATGTGTGTGAGTGTGTGTGTGTGTGTGTGTGTTTGTGTCTCTCCTGGAAACCAGAAATCAGGCAGGGGATTGGAGGAGAGGAATATGGCAGATCCCAGACTGAGATCTTATTTCAGTTGAGGCTTAACAATTACCATTCTCTCAGTATAACGTTAGGAAAAAGCTAGTTTTAGGAAAAACCTAGTTTTGGGGGGTTTACGTAATCTAGATTTGTCTACTCTCTTTAATGCTGTCCACTGCTATTAAAAATGCTGTAGTTTGGCAACTACTGAAGTCTGTGGTCCAGCTTTCACTGCCAGAAAAACCTGCAGTAAAACCAGCACTAAAGGCAAATCTGACTACCATAGGTTTATGCTTCAAGATATGTTCTCAGGTTCTGGCGACCACAGAATACTGTCACAGATCAATACTGTCACAGATCAACTTGATCCATGAAATGACGCTACAGGGGGAAAAACATTTTCACTAAAAAGGTTCACTAGTTCTTCTCTCACCAGTGTAGACGTCCCAGATTTTGATGCGGCCGTTGTTGAGGCCTGTGGCCAGCAGGAGCTGGTCTTGGCCGAACTTGAAGCGGTGCCATTCGATGTTGACGCAGCGACTCTGCTTCTCTGGCACGGAGGAGCCGAAGGCCAGGCCCCAAACAATGTCACCGCAGTCGATGGTGTGCTCGCGAGGCTCGCTGGCCGCCGGCGCAGCCGGTCCCCCATCGCTGTTCTGGCGCGACCCACGGCGAGGGCTGGCTCCGCGGGTGTGGGTCCCGTGGCCCGCAGAGCTGAAGAGAGCAGGGAGCAGTGGAGGAAAGGAGGGTGGGGGGGGGGGGGGGGTGGAGGAGAACGGAAAGTAGTATGAAACGGAGGTGGAGGGAGGCGTGGACAGAGGAGGAATACAGAGCAAAGATGGAAAAATGTCAGGAGGGGGGTGGGGAGAGACAGTCAGTGTGGTGAGACATTCCTGTTCAAACTAACAATTTAGATTTCTCAACAGGGGCCAGGGGGCCCTCAGTACTGCAACACTACTACTGTAGGTCAGTAGGAATGAGAACATGTAGGACTGGATTAACTAGGCTGTGGAACTAGAAAAAGAAGAAGACTAGGGCATGTGGAACTAGAAAAACCACGTAGCAGCTAAATGCCTCCACCCAACAATGCAAGTTGCAGTTAACCTAACTAACCCTAACCCTAACTAACTGCTAACCTAACCTAACCCTAATGCTAGCTAGCTAACGCAAACTCTAATGCTAATGCTAGCTAGTTAAAGCTAGCATTAGTGTTATAATTATATGTTAGCTTTAGCGTTAGCATTCAAAAGTGCCTTTTGTGATGTCATAGTGACCTTGACCTTTGACATTTGAATACCAAAATCTAATCCAATTAATCTAATTAAGTCCAACTGGACATTTTGGCCAAATATGTACAAATTCTGTCAAGCCGTTCTTGAGATATTGTGTTCAGCAGGCCAAAAACACCTTTTGTGAGGTCAGTGACCTTGAACTTGGACCTTTGACCCACACGATCTAAGCAGTTCATCATTGAGTGCCATTGAACATTTGTACCAAAGGGGAAGAAATTCCGTCAATGCGTTCCCGAGATACTGCATTAACAAATATCGGACGGACGGCCAAACTACATGTAGGCTCTGAGAATATCACAGGGCTTTATTAACTAGGCTCTGAGACTATCACATGGCTTTATTAACTAGTCTCTGAGACTATCACAAGGCTTTATTAACTAGTCTCTGAGACTATCACAAGGCTTTATTAACTAGGCTCTGAGACTATCACAAGGCTTTATTTACCATCTCTGAGATTATCACAAGGCTTTATTAAGCAGGAAGGCAGCAGATAACTTGCCACGTGTCCTTGGCAGCTCGGAGCTTCGACACACTGAGCTCTTTATGTTTCCCCTCAGGGTGGAGAGAGAACCAGCAAATGAACTTCTAGAAAATTCCAGAGGGAGATTAATTTGTCTGTACCAGAATTCAGAAGATTCCAGAGGTCATATCGAAGGTGTAGCGGATGTTTTTATCTATCCTCTGACAAAAAAAAGCAAAGTGGATTGGCTTTTTGTTGTAAAAACGCTATGGAATTCTTTTGATTCAGTGTGTTTCTCCTATCTGTTAACAGACGCCTATCTGTTAACAGCAGGTTTACAACCAGACATGTTGCACAACATGGCAATTAGCTTTCAAATGTGTATTTTACTGCAACAATAAGGTTATAAAATCTCAAGCTGTTGTGTTTTGCTTTCTCTTGCCAAACATTTCCAAAGCCAACACCCATGAAAAACGAAAGTCTGTTTTTATACAAGCTATTCTCTCTGTAAGGCATTTACAAATTATTACTTGAGTGGAGTTAAATGATTTATAAGAATCAATCTGTTACATTTATCAACAGTTGGCTCTGTGGTTCTGAAGACAGCTCAATCTATAGCTGGCATCACATTATTCCAGCACCACATGTTAAGTGACACATGAGGTTTATGTAACTATTAACAAGACACAACAATGTTAAACACTAGACTGTGACAGCAAAGGCAAAACAAATAAGGCCCTAATTTCCAAAAGGCACAATAACCTACTGCTAAAACGTTCAGTCATAGGACATGTGTACAATGATATTTTTGGCAAACCCATTTGTAGGGGCCTTTGTAGTTGCACAGAAAAGGGCCGTGCAGCAGGGTGACCTGCGTTAGCACTGGGCGAGGAAACACTGAAAGGGTCTGAATGCTGGACAATAAACGAGGGCATGCGCCAGCCGAATACCCGCTGGACTCAGGCCACGGCGCAGCACACGCCACTTCCACCATGTTCTCATCCTCCCCTGACTGCAGTCTCTGCCACATGAGACTCTAGACCAGTGCTTCTAAAATAAAAGTTAATGCGAAAAGCCTGTTGCTTCTTTATGCCAGTTAAAGCTGTAGTATGCAACTTCTGCTCTGTGAGCCTGCTGCTACAAGCTAGCAATGAGCTAACAACCAAGGGTTAGCTATGGGCCTGCTACGAGCTAGTAATGAGCTAACAACCAGGGGTTAGCTATGAACTAGCCCCTTTCGGGACTGTAGGTATACGGTCGTTGGACGAGCTACTGCTCTTCGTATCTACAGTCCCTTGTCTCTCCGTAGACCAGCTGTCCTAAAATGTATCCCCCGCTCTTCTAAAAAGTGATGCTTCTCAACAAAGTGTCAGAGAAGTTTCACAGATACTCACTCACTCACTCACTCACTCACTCACTCACTCAGGAGGCTTTCAGCATACCTGGCGGTGGGTTTAGAGCTCTCAGAATAGCTAATAAACATGTTTAATATATCTTATTTGACCTCTGGAAAACTGCCTTGTGAAAAATGGTCTGTCTTCTTCTGCGTTTGTTATTGGTGATGCACCAGGATCCTGGACCTGGATCTCAGCACGCATGCACACTTTCAACCAGGTGTGGCCACACCTCCAAGCTACTTCTTCTTCTTTTTTGTTATAATAATAATTATATATAATTATTTACACAGAGGGGCTCAATCACTAGAGGCTTGGCCTCTAGATTCATCATAGTAATAAAGCAATATTCAAAATGTCGGAAATCTTACATACTGCAGCTTTAAATAAACAAAAACACTTTCTCTCATCTATCCTTCCGTGTTGGGTACAGCCAGGTCAGGGTATACAGTACTTACAAATTCTTTAGACATTCTGTCCAAGGAACCAGCCTCACGATGCGATGCCCCTGAGACCAAGCGAAGTAGGATCCATCAGGTGCGAAAGCTACGGTCCAGGTCTCCCGACCGGACTTCTGGTCGAAGGGAGCAACAGGTACTAAGAGTTCACCAATGAACTTTGCCTTACCTGTGGGAAAAATACAAATCAGAGACAGCTCAAACATTGCTGTGAACATTTGTTTGACATAGACCAGAGGCGTCATGACCCGTCATGACCATAACATTTAATTCAGATTACATTGCACTAAAAGCATTTGTAAAATAGTTACCAGGAAAGTTATTTAAGATCATTCAATTGTGTACAGGTCATGATGGGTGGATTATCATGTTAGAGTGCGGGTGAGGTTTTGACGCTTGTAGACGGAAATAGAAGACTAGAGACTTGACCTAAATTTGATGCGAATGATGAATATATAACATCACTTTAGAGGAAAAGGCCTAAACTGTTTGTTTATCTGGAGTATGTCGTCTGAAAATGTGGACAACTACCGCTCTCGAGAAAGCAAACATTGTTTTGTTATCTATTAAAAATTTGTTTTATGCATTACATTTAAGCATTACGTGTCAAACTTTAACATTGGCAGTGTATTATGTTGAAAATGTATAAAAAGCAACATCCTTATAAGGTAAATATTAGCCTATAGCTCTCTGGTTTTATGCATGCTTTACAACCCCTCCCCCAAACCCAACAGCGAAAGGGATCTCTTACCTATTTCATTTTCTTTTACACAGTCTGGGAAGCTTGCCATCTAAATAGAAACAGGATCCTAAGAGAAACGCCTAACGGTTTACTGACAAAAGTATAAAGAAATAAAGATATCTAAAATGATCTTGCGAAAAAATAGGGAGGAGATCCCCTTGTGGTTGTTTCTTGCTGACGAAAGTGATATGCGGGAGGGCGCACGTAGGCTAGCTGGTTCCGTTAAAATACAGTCACCCTTAATCTGACTTTATAATCCTCGTTTATCATACGTCGACGTGTGGTTTATTCTGTTAAGTTTATATTTCAATTTGTTTCGGTGAAACCTCCCGATTGAACGAAATTGCTCTGAAAACGAGTGAGTTATCGAAAGCGCGTCTACGTCGAAATGCGATGACGGCCTCATGGATAATTTATCTCATTACTGAGCTCGTGGTGGGAGGGGTTTCACTGTACGTCAGCACAGTTGCCAAGGAGATAAAAGCACCTCCCCTTACTACCCCGCGCTTATTATAAGCTCCATGCCATGCAGGTGCTGGGTGTAATAGACTGTGTCTAGAAACCTTTTGGAAAATGCACATTTATATCCACACCTTATTGCCTATCAAATAATTTCTTCCGCAATCATGGTAGAGCTGGAGAAAGAGGAAGTACGTATGAGTGGGGATATAAGGACCGGTTCAAAGCAAGGCTGTGAAGGAAGCTAAACAACGGTACTCTGAGAAACTCCAACACCAATTCTCAAAAGGAAATGTGTCCTCTGGAAAGGCCTCAGACAGATCACGAACTAGGCTACAAACCGAAATACGTATTTCAAATACCCCCTGTCCACTGGCGACTCACGCCTAGCCAACGACCTGAACGAGTTCTACTTAAGATTTGATAAACAACTAGTCCCCCCCCCTCCCCCAGCTGGGACCCGGCCAGACCTCTCCACACCTGCCCCACTTTCCCTGGAGAAGGATGTGAATCGTCTGTTCAAGAGACAGAACCCCAGGAAAGTGGCCGGACAAGACTACCTTCCCCTCCATGCTGAAACTGTGCTGATCAGCTAGAGACATGCCATGTCGGCCTACCAGCCTTCGTCAAGACCTCCACCATCATCCCCAAGAAACCAAGGATCACTGGCCTCAATGACATCGCTCTGACCTCTGTAATAATGTAGATTTTTTAGCATCTTGTTCTGCTGCATCTCAAATCCATCACAGACCCTCTCCTGGACCCTCTGCAGTTTGCCATCAGAGCCAACAGGTCAGTGGACAACGCAGTATATGGCCCTACATTCCAGCACCTGCAGTTCGCAGGCACCTACGCCAGGATCCTGTTTGTGGACTTCAGCTCTACTTTCAACACCATCCTTCTCTCCCAGCTGTGCATGCCCAACTCCACCTGCAGGTGGATCACAGACTTCCACAGCAACATGTGAAATTGGGCAAGCATGTCTCTGACTCCAGGACCATCAGCACAGACCCCCCCCCCAAGGCTGTGTTCTCTCCCCTCTACTCTTCTCCCTGTACACGAACAGCTGCACCTCCAGCCACCAGTCTGTTAAGCTCCTGAGGTTTGCAGACCTGGGGGCGGCTGTAGCTCAGTTGGTAGAGCGGGTGGTTCAATGATCGAAGGGTCAGCGGTTCGAATCCCAGCTCCGACTGTCCACATGTCGAAGTGTCCTTGAGCAAGACACCTAACCCCAAATTGCTCCCAATGAGCAGGTTAGCACCTTGCATGGCAGCTGCCGCCATTGGTGTGTGAATGGGTGAATGAGAGGCCATTGTAAAGCGCTTTGAGTGCCGCTAAGGTGGAAAAGCGCTATATAAATGCAGTCCATTTACCATTTAATTTACCACCCTCATCGGTCTCATCTCTGAGGGCGACAAGTCCGCCTACAGGTGGGGGATCGACCAGGTGCTGTCCTGGTGCGGCCAAAACAACCTGGAGCTCAATGCTCAAGACAGTGGAGATGGTTGTATACTTTAGAAAGAACCCAGGAACCCTTCAAGGGCACCCCCATCTCCCAGGACCTCAAGTAGGAGCTGAACATCAGGTCCCTTACAAGAATACACAGCTGAGGATGTACTTCCTGAGGCAGCTGAAGAAATTCAACATGCCAAAGGCAATGATGGTACTGTTCTACACCTCCATCATCAAGTCCCTCCTCACCTCCTCCATCACCGTATGGGTCTCTGGCGCAACAGAAAAAGTCAAGGCCAGATTACAGTGCATCATTCGTCCCACTGAGAGGGTGATTGGTTGCAAAACATCACAGATACATCATATTACACTCTGCACATACACTATCATATACGCTCACCACACTCCATTGTATTTAGCATTGTGCTTTTCTTTTTATTTGGTTATATTGTTTTTTGTTTTTGCACTGTCCTGTCCTGCACGCTGTCTAATGTCGTCTCCATCAGCGTATGCCATTACCCTAGACAAATTCCTAGTATCTGTAAACTACATGGCGAATAAACCGATCTTGAATTTTGGTAAGCTTATCATTTACCATGCAGGCCCTGCAGGGACCATTCAAGAATGTCCAGGCCTACATTTTCAGTCAATGTGGACGTAGAGTTTAGTTGGTTAAACTCACTCCTCCGTATGAATGCCGCCCACGTAGCGGTGTTTATGTAGCCAGTTTATGGGAGGTGGTTAACCTGTGTGTATTCGTAAGTCAGAACCGAGTTCAACCTGGGGCTGGGGAGGGGAGGAAACTGCCGACCGACAGTTCCGGTATTTGGGACTAGAAGCAGCTGACCGTCTTTAATTGGCTGCGAGTCCCATTTTGTTATCCAATGGGAAGGGCCTACTATTTGGACATTTTATTTTGTAGGTTTTGCACTTCCCTTTCACTGCAAGGTAACTGAATAAAACATGTTTATGTGAATGGAGGAACATGGCTATATCTTTAATTTTTTGAGGTTAATAGACCGAAATCTACGACATAGGCTACTGTCGCCATCTTTTGGTGTCCTTGTGCAAGAGAAAATAACCTTTGTCAAAATAATCAAACAAATGTTCAAATGTGAAATGAGTTTCTGTAGTAGGCCTATCAGGTAGGTGAATAGCCCTCTCTTGTGTAAAAAATTAAATAAAGAATTGTGTAAAATAAAAACCTATAATGAGTATGATCTCTTGATAAATCTGATCACACACAATATGAGAGGGTACAACACACTTTTATTATTTCAATGGCTAAGAAACTTTCTTAAGTTTAAGAAAAATCTGTACTGGAAAAAAATATTGAGAACACAACTATCACTTAAACCTTAATACGTTTTGTGGGGAGAAGCACAGACATTTTCCTGCAAACTGCTCATCTTACCCAACACCACAAACAAAAAAGACGCGTGCAAACTTATTTTGTCTCATACAAATTCAAGTTCTTATAAGATATTTCAGTTCAAATGACATTTCTGCTCTTTTATGAGGTTGACAGAGCAGAATAGTTAAGTTTCATACAAAAGAGACTGAAATCAGGCTTTTGGAGCTTGTTTTCAAACCATATCGCTTAATGTTATGTACATTCTTATGAAGGGCTGTATATTGGAAGACTGCAGGCTCGTGTTCTGCACTGTAAACAAGCATGTCTTCGGCTAACTGGCATCATCTTGCATGTACATTCAAATACCTGTGGTACAAGAAATTGTGTAAAAATAAACATCAGTCAAATTGAGAGAAAAATGTGCTAATCTGTGCTAGTCAGTCCATATCATAATCTCTACCAAAGGTCAGGATAGAGGACATAGAAGAGAGGAGAACTTGGCCAACAGACATTATTTCAGCTATAAGATATTCTAATAACACATTATTTCAATAATTGATATCTACACACAGTGATTGACAGTTATTTGCAGACACTCCATAACTACAATTTCTGAAGTGTGACTGTTGTTTTGGAAGAGAGGAAAGGGTCTTTTGAAAGTGCAATATTTTTTGTGATTTTTTTCTTAAGGGTTTTCTGAATGTTTTTGTTTGTTTGTCAAAGGCATTTGAGTTTATTTGTCCAACAACTAGAGAAAGAGGAGCTATGGAGTTCAAAGTGCAAAATATCAATAGGCTACGTGAGCAATGAATTATCTCATTTTTGGTCTATCTCACGGGTCAAGAAAATGCATCTAAAATACTGTCTGATCACTGAACAACATCGAACCTTTGGGAAAGAAACCACAGTCCTAAACATAACATTTTCTAAGTATTTGATGTGCTTTTATGAATTCAGAATTTGAAATGTAAGAACAATAGAAAGATGTGGTGAGGCCCTGAGAGGATCACAAATGTTTCAAGGAGCAAGTACTTATCTGTCCATCTATAAAATACATCACTAAACCATGCAGACGGGATTTCCTCTCATCAGATGCAGAGAACTGCCCTCATCATACAGATGTCAAATACCTTGAATGGAATATAACCTTTAACCTTCTCACTTTCCCAAAAAAAAAGAGGCGGATCAACAATTCTAAGCAAGCACTTTGTGACTGATATCATGCAACACATGAATACACATAACGGTGGGCTGGTCACTGTTTTTTTGTAAACAACCCGGCAAGTTGCCTGTTTAGCTGCAGTTGGGTCAGTGTTGGCTGGGAAAATAAATCTGTCCTATTACAAGAAGTAATTTTCTACATGTGACTCCAAGAGAAGGACATTGGACATTATTGTCATACTCCCATGTAGCATCCATGGCAGAATCACACTTAATTTAATAGGGTTTCCTTCCTTGTCTCTATCAGTAGTGATTGACAAATGCAAATGAAATAGGAAATCACAATGTAGTCTGTCTACAGGGGGTGGCCAAGAAGATTTCATGAATGAAAACAATCTTTATGATGAATGAATAGGAGACACAAAGCAGATGGTTCCTCATAGGTGTGGTTCCTGTGCAGGTTAAGCCAGTTGCTTATGGCTAGAGTACGAGACCTCAGTGGCTTTATTGGGGAACAGTGATTTATTGGGGCACATTTGGCAGGTGTTTCTGTGAATACGACAGCTCAATTTGTTGAGCAACTTGTTTCAAGGAGGAACAGTGTTTAAAGTAATGTCAGTAAGGAACTCTGAGGCAGAGACATCAGCAGTTAAGGGCAACTGTGTTTGCATGCTCCTAGATTGTTACAGCTTTGCCTTAGTTTGGGGTGCAAGGATAAAAAGTAATGGTAAAGTATTTACATAACTCTAAAAAAATAAGTAATTGAGGAATGACTGCGATGTACGGCATGAACAGGCTGCTTCATCAAGAACAGAGTGTTGCCAAAAACCCTATGAAGTGTCTTCTTATAAGTGTCTCTACCTTTTTGGCAAGAACCTTTATTATATGACAGACCAGTCAGCAGTAGTGTGGTGAGCGAAGGCCTAATCATATTACCAGTCACAGGTCAACTTCTGCAGTAGTAAAAGCTGTATTCTACAAAAAGCCAATTCAACACACACTTCATTTCCCTACCAAAATGTTTAAAGCTCAGGTTATAATATCCATGAAGAGGTCAAATAAAATTAGAGTTCAGAATAATGGCAGTTTGTGTTTGGTGGATGATGGCGCCCCCTATGTGGCATTCAGTGATGGTACAGATGAATTAGTGATTGAAATGGGCCATCACATTACAATGCAATCCCTTTTTTCAGATGGGCTTATGAAGACTTGAGTAGAAACCTTGACGGGAAACACTCACAATACAAGTACGATCGAATGAAAACAAAAACAAAACGTCCAAGAGGCAAAACGACGCAAATTCCATACCTGACTTTCAACAAAAAGACTTTCAACAATCAATACATCCCAACTCCCACACTTATTGGGAGTCCATCTTAATGTCAGTCTGACCATGTCAAATTCCCAAAACCAATCAATTTAAATGGGGAATGTTTTATCAAAATGGCTCCCTTTCTTCTCCAGTTCCCAAGACTCCTGAAGTAGTGACCAGTTACCAATGAGCACGGATCTAGGGCTGCAGCCAGCTCACCTGCTCAACCTCCCTCAAATTACAACCTTCTCATCATCACCATCGTCACTTTACACTTTGATGATATTGACTGATCCAGCTGCATATCAATGCCAGTCCTCACCTCATCAAGTCATATTCTGCTGTTTCTCCTACTTCGACTTCCCATCAAGCCAATGTAACAAAACACATTTCCACAGGAGAGTGAAAATAAGCATCACTGTTTATCAAATATTTCTAATGAAATTATTGTACACATTAAAATAACATGTTTGTTTAATAGAAATACGTGTTTCATTGAGGTTGAAATAGAAACTGTTTTGAAAAAAGCTAGAGTGAAAAGATATGGCAGTGTAGTTTGAAGGATATTGTGAGTTCCATATAATATATACATGTACTGTAAAATGTCATTGAGGTTTGTTGTAGGAGTTTTTGAAATATGGCAGGAAAAACTTTCAAAAAAGTTCATCATTACAATTACAGCTTGATAATGTGGAGGGAAACAACACCGTGAACACACAAGATGCTACTGTATCACGGTTCAGGCCAACAGACCTGTATGAAAGTCACTGTGATGTTGATATGAGGCAATTCAAATGTTATGATTTGTTACTGTTCATACAAGACTGAGCTGCAAATAAGTAATGCAATGACTAATGAATAAATGTGGGGACATATAAAAAAGGCTTGAGCACACTTTGGCTCATAGACCTGGAGGGACATGCCGCAGCCATAATCCACAGATTTGGCTGGCAATACAAGATGGGTCCATTTCACAAGACCATCATCACTATGTCCACCATGCACAATGGAGATAAAGGGAGCCAATATAAAAAATAATCACAAAAAAAGGCTACATTTATCTTTCCTTTACATATGAAATCATATATTAACAAATAGTTACAGAGATTATAAAGCAGTTATGAACATGTTTAGGCCCAGAGCGAAGGAGAGAGGTCCTCTCAGGGTAACAGTCTGTTCCTGCTTCTCTTGGGATATGGGAAGGGGGTTGTGGGCTGGGACTGGCTGGCCTGTGTTAGTGAGACAGGGCCAGAAAGCAGGTTAGGAGCGGCCGGACAGCTTCTAGGCTACCAGCCACAGGTCATTCTGCAGTCGCCATGGGAACCCTGATGCCAGGGGGGATCTGAAGGGTAAAGTAAACAAACAGATCTTTCAGATAAAAAGCAAACAGACAAAAGTATTCCATAAAAATACAAACGAGGGGTTCTCTGATGAACTTCAAGAGCCACTGCAAGCATGACTGCGGTCAAATTCAGCGAACAGAGGCAAATTTTTGTGGCGAACATGTTTTCTTTGAATGGTTAAATATGAACGGAGAGCCCTTCTGTGATCAACAATGATTTTCTGGATGATATATTTTGGATGTAGTCCCGATAGTACAACCTAATTTAACGTTAGTTAGAAGTAAAAGGGCTTCCGGTATTCCAATTCCCTCAGTCCAACCACCATTTTTGTTCACTGCAAACTACCTTTTCAGACGGTGCGCTCATGTTTGCCCACACAAAGCTAACTGAAAAAAGTTTAAAATAGTTGGTGAACATTTGTCATGTTTGCTGAATTTGAACACACCCCTGATCTGGTTTAACATTTGGTGGGAATGAGCAATTTTAGTACTTAAACAGTTTAAGACAATTATGAAATGTGCGTCGTCTGGGTGTGGCCTCTCACCATGACGCTGGTTCTCTGTGAGGCTCATCCTCTTCCTGAGTGGCTGATCTCCTAGGCTTGCCGTCTTCCTCTGTGTAAACACAAATTCAAAGCTTAAGTTCCAGTGGAAAAGTTACAGAAACTCTCTACTTGAATGAATACACAAAATACATTTCAAATAGCATATTGCAAATATACTAGCCTTTACATACATAATTCACAAAATAAATAAGGTATTTACCACAAGGGTTTCCCTCCACATCATCCAGGAGGTTGGCGGTGGAGTTGGCCGTGCCCAGTCTGAAGGGAAGCATGGTTAAAGGATACATACTGTAAACTTAGTAACTTGTTTTCCATTAATCCACCCTGATGTAAGACATTACAATATATATACAATACAATACAATACAATGAGTATTTAGTGGGTAAGCACATGAGTGATGAATATAGCTGTTTCTGCAACCCCCAAAATGTGATGCATGTGCAGAAACAGCTATATCTATCAAGTTCTTACTCGCCTAATTATAGTTTTACATACATAATGGATTGACAGAAGATGTATAAAATTAGATTTTTAGTTGGGTGCTGTCTAAACATCGCCTCATGACTGTAGGTCTTGATGAGAAGAGCTCTCTGTATTTTTGTCATTTGACATGAAAGAACTGGGGTCATAAATGGGTTCTGGCACAAACTAGTAATTGCACACCGATAAAGAGAGACTGTGGTACCCAAGAAAGTAGTTTTCCGATTTAGGTTGATATTTTCACTGCAGGACTTTCAGGCGGAAAAACAAAGTGAAGGATACGACTGATGCTTCAGGAACATTTTCCTTTTTGACTTCCTCCTCTTTGTCTTCTCCGAGAACGTTCTGGCGATTTCAAACAGCTTCTTTCTCGTTGCTGAGTGAGAAAGGAGAAAGAGAGAACGAGCGAAAGTTATGATGTCATCAAAGGTCATTTGCCTCTAATAGAGGTTTGAGTACATTAACCTCATTCATTAAGTCATTAAACCAACCATTCACAGGAGAGGGGTGGTACTTGTGGGTGTTGTTTGAGTGGTGACCCCGAGAGGCACTTACATTTGCCCATGTGCTTGAGCTTGTCTCTGAACATGGCGTCATCTGAGACGGCCACCTCCAAGGAGGCCGAGGCACACTGCTCTCCTGGGGGACAACGCCGCAAGAACAGTCGTCAAATAAGCTCTCAGAATATGTATTAGTGTGAGAAATCAACAACAGCAAACACACATGCACGATGGGGCAATCATTTGCATTCATTTTGTTAAAAGTGATAATCAGTGACACACACACACGCACATCCTCGAGCAGGTGCCAACATCACTGTGACGAAAGACTTGAGTCTAAGTATTTGAAATCTTTTCAGTTCAAGCACTCCAGACAGGCTAAGGCTGAGTGTTTCAAAGGGTTATTACAACACGATTGTCGGTTGGACACCGAAACACAGACAATAGCTAGACACACACACCCACAAGTCAAAATAACTAAGGAAGCATGAATGGTATCTACCTGTGGAATTCTCCACGCTAGATGAATGATTGGACTTGGATTTCTTTGATTCATACTTCAAGCGATCTAGAAGAGAGAAAGTGTCTGTTACGTCATCGATGCAGCAGACAGGGTGAGGGAGCAGATGCTTTCTACACGTTGCTTGTTCCTCCACTCACCCAGGGCCACGTAGATCCACCAGATACCTTGCTGTCCATTCATGCATATTTTAGAGTCTGGTTGGTAAGTATTTGCATAGGTCAGCAATGCTTATGGAAACTGATAGACTCAATGAGCCGTCCTCATCTTCTTCTTAACGATAACAGCATTGACAGCTGCGTATGTCCTGTTCGTTTCCACTCACTGATGCACAAGAGGATAAGACGTATCTGTCTGAATCTAGTCGAGCCTGGGTTAAGTGGGAAAAACAAGTCAAATGTTGAAAATGTTTAACTACCCCTTTAGAGTGAGACCAACACAAGTCCTACTGTAGTGCCGGTTTGAAGACTCTGGAATCCTTCCTTCCACCCTAACGCTGAGAAATCACTGATCTGACTGTGAGGGACAGCTGTGCACGGGTACATGCTTTCCCCTATCCAGTCATATGTTAGATCAGAGATTTCCCTATTGAGATAAGGGCACATTTTGTAGTATTCCAACAAAGGCTGGTCGTACGGTAGGATGACCATGATCAAACCATTCTAGAGAAGCCTGTGATCGCTACACCAAGGTCATTTTTCTGTGGGCCACAAACAAAAAAACATATTGAACTGGATGAGGAACGAGCCTACTTATAAAATTTGAGAATATGTTCATTTCCCATTGCAAAACGTATGTATCACTGTCAAAACCAGCTTTTCGGTTATTTCCCATGCAGAAAGGGGAGTGTGTTTAGAGAGAGAGGGGAGTGTGTTTAGAGAGAGAGGGGGGAGTGTGTTTAGAGAGAGAGGGGGGAGTGTGTTTAGAGTGGGGAGTGTGTTTAGAGAGAGAGAGGGGAGTGTGTTTAGAGAGAGAGAGAGAGAGAGAGAGAGGAGTGTGTTTAGAGAAAGAGAGAGAGAGAGAGAGAGAGAGAGAGAGGAGTGTGTTTAGATAGAGAGAGTGTGTTTAGAGAGAGAGAGGGGAGTGTGTTTAGAGAGAGGGGAGTGTGTTTAGAGAGAGAGGGGAGTGTGTTTAGAGAGAGAGGGGAGTGTGTTTAGAGAGAGAGAGGGGAGTGTGTTTAGAGAGAGAGTGGGGAGTGTGTTTAGAGAGAGAGGGGAGTGTGTTTAGAGAGAGAGAGGGGAGTGTGTTTAGAGAGAGAGAGGGGAGTGTGTTTAGAGAGAGTGAGAGAGAGAGAGAGAGAGAGAGAGAGAGAGAGGAGTGTGTTTAGAGAAAGAGAGAGAGAGAGAGAGAGAGAGAGAGAGGAGTGTGTTTAGATAAAGAGAGAGTGTGTTTAGAGAGAGAGAGGGGAGTGTGTTTAGAGATAGAGAGGGGAGTGTGTTTAGAGAGAGTGGGGAGTGTGTTTAGAGAGAGAGGGGGGAGTGTGTTTAGTGAGAGAGGGGAGTGTGTTTAGAGAGAGAGGGGAGTGTGTTTAGAGTGAGAGAGGGGAGTGTGTTTAGAGAGAGTGGGGAGTGTGTTTAGAGAGAGAGAGAGAGGGGAGTGTGTTTAGAGAGAGAGGGGAGTGTGTTTAGAGAGAGGGGAGTGTGTTTAGAGAGAGAGGGGAGTGTGTTTAGAGAGAGAGGGGAGTGTGTTTAGAGAGAGAGGGGAGTGTGTTTAGAGAGAGAGGGGAGTGTGTTTAGAGAGAGAGGGGAGTGTGTTTAGAGAGAGAGGGGAGTGTGTTTAGAGAGAGAGAGAGGAGTGTGTTTAGAGAGAGAGAGGGGAGTGTGTTTAGAGAGAGAGAGGAGTGTGTTTAGAGAGAGGGGAGTGTGTTTAGAGAGAGAGAGAGGAGTGTGTTTAGAGAGAGAGAGAGAGGGGAGTGTGTTTAGAGAGAGAGAGGGGAGTGTGTTTAGAGAGAGAGAGAGGAGTGTGTTCAGAGAGAGAGAGAGAGAGAGAGGAGTGTGTTTAGATAGAGAGTGGGGAGTGTGTTTAGAGAGAGAGAGGGGAGTGTGTTTAGAGAGAGAGGGGAGTGTGTTTAGAGAGAGGGGAGTGTGTTTAGAGAGAGAGAGGGGAGTGTGTTTAGAGAGAGAGAGGGGAGTGTGTTTAGAGAGAGAGAGAGAGGGGAGTGTGTTTAGAGAGAGAGGGGGGAGTGTGTTTAGAGAGAGAGGGGAGTGTGTTTAGAGAGAGAGAGGGGAGTGTGTTTAGAGAGAGGGGGGAGTGTGTTTAGAGAGAGAGGGGAGTGTGTTTAGAGAGAGAGGGGAGTGTGTTTAGAGAGAGAGGGGAGTGTGTTTAGAGAGAGAGGGGAGTGTGTTTAGAGAGAGAGGGGAGTGTGTTTAGAGAGAGAGAGGGGAGTGTGTTTAGAGAGAGGGGGGAGTGTGTTTAGAGAGAGGGGAGTGTGTTTAGAGAGAGAGAGGGGAGTGTGTTTAGAGAGAGAGAGAGGAGTGTGTTTAGAGAGAGAGAGAGAGGGGAGTGTGTTTAGAGAGAGAGAGGGGAGTGTGTTTAGAGAGAGAGAGAGAGGGGAGTGTGTTTAGAGAGAGAGAGGGGAGTGTGTTTAGAGAGAGAGAGGGGAGTGTGTTTAGAGAGAGAGTGGGGAGTGTGTTTAGAGAGAGAGAGGGGAGTGTGTTTAGAGAGAGAGAGGGGAGTGTGTTTAGAGAGAGAGTGGGGAGTGTGTTTAGAGAGAGAGAGGGGAGTGTGTTTAGAGAGAGAGAGGGGGGAGTGTGTTTAGAGAGAGAGAGGGGAATGTGTTTAGAGAGAGAGAGGGGAGTGTGTTTAGAGAGAGGGGAGTGTGTTTAGAGAGAGAGGGGAGTGTGTTTAGAGAGAGAGAGAGGAGTGTGTTTAGAGAGAGAGAGGAGTGTGTTTAGAGAGAGAGGGGAGTGTGTTTAGAGAGAGAGAGGGGAGTGTGTTTAGAGAGAGAGAGAGAGGAGTGTGTTTAGATAGAGAGAGAGTGGGGAGTAAGTTTAGAGAGAGAGGGGAGTAAGTTTAGAGAGAGAGGGGAGTGTTTAGAGTGAGGGGAGTGTGTTTAGAGAGAGAGAGGGGAGTGTGTTTAGAGAGAGAGGGGAGTGTGTTTAGAGAGAGAGAGAGGAGTGTGTTTAGATAGAGAGAGAGTGGGGAGTGTGTTTAGAGAGAGAGGGGAGTGTGTTTAGAGAGAGAGGGGGGAGTGTGTTTAGAGAGAGGGGAGTGTGTTTAGAGAGAGAGGGGAGTGTGTTTAGAGAGAGAGGGGAGTGTGTTTAGAGAGAGAGGGGGGAGTGTGTTTAGAGAGAGAGAGGGGAGTGTGTTTAGAGAGAGAGAGGGGAGTGTGTTTAGAGAGAGAGAGAGTGGGGAGTGTGTTTAGAGAGAGAGGGGGGAGTGTGTTTAGAGAGAGAGAGAGGAGTGTGTTTAGATAGAGAGGGGGGAGTGTCTTTAGAGAGAGAGGGGGGAGTGTCTTTAGAGAGAGAGGGGGGAGTGTGTTTAGAGAGAGAGAGAGAGGGGAGTGTGTTTAGAGAGAGAGAGAGGAGTGTGTTTAGATAGAGAGGGGGGAGTGTCTTTAGAGAGAGAGGGGGGAGTGTCTTTAGAGAGAGAGGGGGGAGTGTCTTTAGAGAGAGAGGGGGGAGTGTCTTTAGAGAGAGAGGGGAGTGTGTTTAGAGAGAGAGGGGGGAGTGTGTTTAGAGAGAGAGAGGAGTGTGTTTAGAGAGAGAGGGGAGTGTGTTTAGAGAGAGAGTGGGGAGTGTGTTTAGAGAGAGAGAGGAGTGTGTTTAGAGAGAGAGGGGAGTGTGTTTAGAGAAAGTGGGGAGTGTGTTTAAATAAACAGGGGAGTGTGTTTAGAGAGGAGTGTGTTTAGATAGAGAGAGAGGAGTGTGTTTAGAGAGAGAGGGGAGTGTGTTTAGAGAGAGTGAGGAGTGTGTTTAGAGAGAGAGGGGAGTGTGTTTAGAGAGAGTGAGGAGTGTGTTTAGAGAGAGAGTGGGGGAGTGTGTTTAGAGAGAGAGAGGAGTGTGTTTAGAGAGAGAGGGGAGTGTGTTTAGAGAAAGAGGGGAGTGTGTTTAGAAAGACAGGGGAGTGTGTTTAGAGAGAGAGGGGAGTGTGTTTAGAAAGACAGGGGAGTGTGTTTAGAGAGAGAGGGGAGTGTGTTTAGAGAGGAGTGTGTTTAGAGAGAGAGGGGAGTGTGTTTAGAGAGGAGTGTGTTTAGAGAGAGAGGGGAGTGTGTGTTTTTTATCCACCTTGCTCTAAGGCCACGAGGAACTCGCGGTTCCGCTGCAGCTCCCTCATGAACTCCTCGTTCTGCAGGAACAGGGCGATGCGCTCGTCCTCCAGGTACTGCTTCAGCTTCCTCTCCTGCTCTGTGGCGCCCGCCCCCGGCCCTGCCCCCGGCCCCGCCGCCGCCCCCGGACCGGACACGCCCCCACCTTGGGACACCCGCTGGGTGGCGGCGGAGGAGAGCGAGCAAGAGGAGGTGGAAGACGGCTGGGAGTGGGACAGGCTGCTCTGAGAACCCTGGGAGTGGAAAGAGAGAGAGAGAGCAAGAGCAAATGAAAGAGAGAGAGAGGAGGAGAGAATGAAAGAGAGGAAGAGAATGAAAGAGAGAAAGAGAGAGAGGAAGACAGAACGAAAGAGAGAGAAAGGAGGGAAGAGAATAAAAGAGAGAGAGGAAGAGAGAATGAAAGAGGTAGAGAATGAGACGGAGAGGAAGAGAGAATGGTGGGGGATAAGAGTGGCTATTCAAAGTATGCATACATCTATCTACCCTTGCTCAACATGTGTGCGCTGCAAACTAGATTTTAAAGGCGTTCAGTGACTTATTGATCTTTTGCCTACGCTGGACGGGGTGGGTGGGGGGTGTTAACTGATGTGATCCTAGATCTCTGATTGCATGTTGTCGTCAAGGTACCACAGCTTAGCAACTGGCGATGCGATTAGCATCTCTCAGACATTCCCTGAGTTTTGTACCTTTATACTGAAAAACCTCCCTGAGTTACCTTTATGCTGAAAAGCTTGGGTTACCTTTATACTGAAAAACATCCCGAGTGACCTTTACACTGAAAAAGATCCTCAAGCTGTTCCTTTATACTGAAAAACATCCCCAAGTTCGACCTTAATACTGCAAACATCCCTTGAGTTACCTTTATACTGAAAAACATCCCAAGTTCGACCTTTATACTGAAAAACATCCCCGAGCTGTACCTTTATACTGAAAAACACCCCAGAGTTGTACCTTTATATTGAAAAACATCCCTGAGTTGTACCTTTATATTGAAAACCATCCCTGAGTTGTACCTTTATATTGAAAAACATCCCTGAGTTGTACCTATAATGAAAAATATCCGAGTTGTACCTTTATAATGTCTCGCTGCTGAGGCAGGATCCTCAGGAAGTCGTCAGGCAGGCTCCCGAGCATCGGGGGGTTCCAGTTCCTGTAGCTTCGGACCTGTCGGTGGCCCGGGGGAGGCTGGGCCTCAAACCTGGTTGGAGAGGGGTGGTACATCGTCAAAAATAATTATAAACTACAGATGATCTGGTCCATGTGTAGTACATACACAGATAATAACTCCTCTTACACACTGAGGCTCAGCTAGAAACAAACAAGGTGCAGTTATTCATAAGATGGTCAGCAGGTGGAGCTTTCACAAAGGAATCATCAGAAATCCATAGGGCCTTATTCAGAGAGAGCATGCAAATCCACAAGGCACCCTAGAAACATTTCCTTTGGCCAGCTCAAGAAGTCAGATTGTGTGTCGAGAGACCGGACAACCCCGTGCGATGACGCAATAATGCATTCTCCTTCCTCCATTTCCTACACAGTGCAAACTTACACAGATCTTGTATGTATATGGATAGGTGAATGGAATGTATAGGAACGCTTGCTTTCTATCAGTTCAGTTGGATTAGCGATGCAGTTCAGAAATAGGAGCGGGAGAAGCATTGTTCAGACTAACATTACCCAAAGTGGAAGTTGTTTACCATCCAGGATCTGCAGCAAACAATCTATTACAGGCTTGATATGCTTAGGCCTAATTATAAGCTTAATTTGATCCCAAGACTCTCTTCCCAGTTAAGACATGCCCTCTTCCTGTCCTACCTTGGCGGAGGCGTGGGCGGGGCCTCCGGGTACTTCCTGTCGTAGATGTGCATGTCGTAAGTGGGCGGGGAGTAGACGGGGGGCGGTTCCTCATCCGAACTGTCTGGCTCCAATGTCCGCTCCAAGATCTACGGCCGCCGGTGACCAGGGAGAAGAAGGAGATGGGGGAGGTGAACAGGTTGGTAACAGAGGCTGTAACAGCATACTGTACAACCCAGAAAGAAAGTTGAAATCTTTGGCCATTTGATCTGATCAAACTATTAAAACACATAATTGCTCCATAAACACATCATAGCTATGCCCAAAAAAGTATTTTATTGAGTCTAGGCTGGACAAATAGCGTCTTGCTAACACAACTGGGGCACATGAACAGTGCTATTTTTAGACCGTAGTGCTACCCTGACTTTCTATTCCAGTGAGTGGACTTGGGTTGCAGTTTCTCTGACATGACTTGGCTTACGATTGAATATACTCTCTGGGGGGGTGGGATGTACAGGCCCTTCCCGTCACTGATGCTAAGTTTAGTCGTTTGGACAATCAAGTTACGAAGGCAAGCAGGAATTAGACTCCTGTCCACGTTAGCCTTTACCAGGTAGCATAATGTTTAAAGGGGTAGTGTGTTATTTTGGACATTTAGCCCTATTTGTGGTCTGTCTACCATGAGCCTGAAACAAAGAGACCATCATTTCACTGATCATTCCTGAGGCAGCTGAATAAATTCAACATACCAATGGCTATGATGGTTCTCTTCTACACCTCTACAAAAACTATGATAAATGTATCGTAATCTGAATATTTTTAGGTGTTTGACCTGACCTGCCCATAGTCTTCAGTGGGAGCAGTGAAAACAAGCGCCAGGGGAATGCTTATGTTCAAGCCATGCCAAATATTTACATCTTGTGCTTCCATTGAAAAATCGCCAGAAAGTATGCTTCCAATCGGGTTTTATTTATCATATTATATCCATTGATTTGTATTGATAACAAAGCCAGAGATGTTTAAGTTTCATCTGCGCCCCATAATTGTTTTGATCAACAGACACTTCTACCTAACGCTATGAATGAAATACCAGCTGCAAAGCAATCCTAGGCTTCTCGACTTGTTGTTGTTGTTATTGTTGTGTAGGCCTGTGACCCGGAAGCGGCTCCTCTTCTTCTACGGTAGCCTCCAAACTCAGTCAAGACCTCCCAAAGCGGAAGTTTACAAATGTATGTACTGCAAGTGAAAATAGTTCTGCAAGTGAAAATAGTTCTATGTTGCTAAATGATAAATAAAACCCGATCGGAAGCATATTTTGTGGCAATTTTTTTATCAAAACATCAACGGACACCAGCGACCACTCGGTCAGTTTCTTGTCTTTGAAAATGAGAGTTTATGGTGTTTTTGAGGGATTTTGTCTATGCACCTATGGATCCATTGAGTGTGTTAGCGGCGACGGGCTAAATCTCAAGTGCGCACCGTTTTACGAAACTTTGATATAGGCCGTTGTATATGATCGTAAATAACCTTATAACATGGCTTATAATCCTAAATTCCGAACCTGTCCCTTGATATGAATCAAGCCTAATCAAGCTGGGCTATCTTTAAATCAAACGTTTAATATGAATCAAGCTGGGCTATCTTTAAAGGGATAGCCTGGAATTTTTGAACTCGGGCCTCATTTTTGACTTACCCATAATGTTGTTGATTGATGGAGATAATTTTCAGTTGATTCCATGCTCTCTCATTCGGGCGCTCACGGCTCGCTAATGCTAGCACAATCAAACCAAACCGGATAGCATTAAAATAAAACTCACTTATAAACACTCCACAGTGCACCCAAATCGGGGCTCATTTGAGTTTTAATACAATAATTTTTGAAGTCCAACTATCATCATGTTTGAAAGAGATATGTCTGACTTTGAAGAGGGTGATGATGAGTTTAGTTCATCTGGCGATCTTTACTTATTTGGAGTGTTTATAAGTAAGTTTCCTTTTGAATGCTAGTCGGTTCGGTTCGATTGTGCTAGCATTAGTGAGCTGTGAGCTCCCAAACTAGAGACAGCATGGAATCAGCGGAAAATTATCTCCATCAATCAACAACATTAAGGGTAAGTCGAAAATGAGGCCCTAGTTCAAAAATTCGAGGCTATCCCTTTAATACTCTAATATACTCCTTGAAAACAGAACTGCTCACTACAAGAAGGGAAGTAGAAGGGATGTGTGTGTGTGTGTGTGTGTGTGTGTGTGTGTGTGTGTGTGTGTGTGTGTGTGTGTGTGTGTGTGTGTGTGTGTGTGTGTGTGTGTGTGTGTGTGTGTGTGTGTGCGTGTGTGCATGTATGCCAGTGTGTGTGTGTGTAGGGGAGGTGCTTAAAAAGCCCATTTAAAAGGTGCATTATCCCGGTAGTTTCACGGTTGACTGAGATGGTATCCAGTCTGTGCTGGTGTCAGCAGCATCTCCAGTGGATCATGAAACTGCTGCAGGCTAATGCACTACCACTGGGATGAGCTGCGTTAGCTGGCCCTACCCTACCATACCCCTTCCTCTGCTCTGATGCTACCCAGAAAAAGAGGTCAGATTTGGGATGAATCGAGCACCACAAGGGCAGTCTCATGGTCCTCCGCAAGGTGCAGAGCAGTTAAAAGCATCTCAGGTGGAAAGAATGCAAACTGACAAAGGCGAAATTGTAAGAGGAGAGGGTGAGAGAGGCCGGTCATGGTCATAGTAGTTTTCCTATAGAGGCTATTTGAAGCACTGCACTTAAGAGAGCACCTACAGAAATCTAACTCCACTGGACAACTTCTGGGTCTTTAGTAGCTTCTGGTAAACTTAGTATCCGTTCAGTAGTATCGATTCCTCAAGTCCTTGGTGCTGAGCAGGTCTGAAGGAGGTGGTTAGCCTTAGGTTATAAGTATACAGCTAACAGCTAAACGCTTAGGCCACACAGGGAAAACAAGACAGGATCATTAACATCTACAGTATAACTTTAGTTCTGACCAATAGAGGGTACAGTACTAGCGAATAATGTTTTACAATCTTCATCCCAGCACCAAACATAAAGTAACAAACATAATTCAACCAACTGAAGTCCTTGATGACCAGTAAGGAGCTAGAGCTAAATCCAGCACCTCCCTGTGCTTCTCCAGGGCAGAATTACACTGGGCTACTGTCCATGAACGCTAGGCTAATACGACTGTTCCAAATAAATATGAGTCAAATAAACCCATGAGGGATTGGTCTCATACAATTTGGCACGCAATAAAAAATCCACTCATTCATTCATTCACTAGACCTTTGCTCCGGATAGGAATGTCGGTGACCCCCCCACCGAGTGATCGCACACTGACCTCTGGGGGTATGCTGTCATCCGAGTCGGAGCTGTCATCCGAGCCACCTCCGTTGATGCTCATCTGGAGCAGCTGATCGATGGTGGCGTCCACAGCCCCGTTGTTGGAGCGCAGCACGCACTCGATGACCTCGTAGTCCATGCTGGGGAACATGGTCTTGAAGTCCTCCATGGCCTGGTTGAACTCCAAGCGCCGGACCTGCCTGTTGGGCCGGCTATTGTTGAGCTCTCCCTGGGCGGAGCTGCCTCCCCCTCCCCCTCCCCCGCCACGGGAACCTCCATTACTGCTGCGCCTGAACAGGCTGGTCATCCCTACGGTTAGGATGGCACCTTGCACTCGCCTCACACACGCACGCACACAAACACTCAAACGTCTGTCAGTCCCTTGTTCTAACCAGCTGGCCTGCTCAGGTTCTACCCTCTCAGTCTCTCCTTAATCAGTCTCTCATCGTAATACAAACATGTCCGTCCTCTGAGGGGGAGGGGAGAGTCCCACTCTTCTTCTTCTTCTTCTTCTCTTCTTCTGCTGCTGGTTATTCAGCTGCATCCAACACGGAGGGTTGTGGAGAGGGGGCGGGGGGGTCCTGTTTTTAGGTTCGACCAGCTGTCAACTGTTGAAGCAGCAGTGTCTCACAGCAGTCAGCACCTGAGAGACAGAGAGTGAGAGATCCTGTTAGCAGAGATAGAGAACATCACAGAGATGCCACCATGTAAACAACATCACAGAGATACCACCATCATAAAGAAGACCAAGAGTCAAGATCAAACTTCATGTTCACAAAATCTAGGCAAGATAATGAATGCTGTTTTGTTTATTTGCACTCTTGTATAGTTGGATTTCTGCATATTTTGTACCTATTCTACATTTGTACGTAGTATGGATTATGTAACTCCTTTGATGCTGTGTAATTCACCCCCCTTCACTAACCAACATAGAAAACAAGATGGCATCTGACAAGTCTACCAGTTGCATACAAGAACTTCGAGCAACTGATCGGATCGGGAAGAAGCACTTAATAATTCAGAACCATAATCGTCCACAGGGAAATAGAAAGAAGGAACATTCTCCTGTCCACAGTGATTACATATCTGGTAAAATGGTGCCTGTGTCCAAAGCAGGGCTTGTCATCTCCCGCCTGGACTACTGCAACTCCCTCCTTGCTGGAGCCCCGGCATCAGCCATTAAGCCCCTGGAACTTGTCCAGAAAGCTGCTGATCGTCTGGTGTTCAACCACCCCAAGTTCTCCCACACAACTTCCCTTCTCCGTTCTCTACACTGGCTCCCAGTAACAGCTTGCATCCAGTTTAAAACTCTGGTAAGTTTAAACCTCATAGCCTACAGAGCAATGAAAGGAACAGCTCCCTCCTACCTCCAGGTCATGGTCAAGCCCTACACCCCCTCCCGACCACTCTGCTACCTCGGGGCAACTGGTTGCCCCATCACTCCGAGTCCCTTGTGTCGATTGACACGGTCACGGTTCTTCTCTGTCCTGGCCCCACAATGGTGGAATGAACTGCTCACTGACGTCAGGACAGCAGAGTTGCTGCCCATCTTTCGCCCTGGGCTCAAAACTCACCTCTTCAAGAAGTGCTACCACGATCCTCCCTCTTAAGCACCTATTGTATTTTTAGTGTGCTATTCTTGCACTATGCCTTCAGCACTAGACTAGATCATGCTCTTAGTCACTTGTTTTAGAAAGGAGATGCACTTGTGAGTTCTGGCAAGTAGTAGTACATTGGCTTTTCCTACGTTAAATGCAACTATTGTAAGTTGCGTTGGATAAAAGCATCAGCTAAATGACTAATGTAAATATAATGTAAATGGCCAACGTTTGAAAGTGTGCCAGTGAAGTGGGGATGGGGAAATACACACACTCGCGCCCAAAGCTACAACAAGCATACTGGGCAGACATTTATCCCTACTTTATATTGGGTTAATTAGCCAAGCAGCTAAGAGCTCGCTGTTTATCAGCGCAGGAGGGGAAGTGCAACGTGCACACACACACGTGCGCACACACCCGCACGCACAAAATAAGATAAAAGACCGCATACTGGTAGCCAGCTTAGCCCAAGCTTACCATAGCTGACATCAGGCCATTGCAGATTAGTGTTAATGGTAGTTCACAGAGTGAAACACTGGATGAGACCAGGCGGTAGTGGTTGAGGTCAGTCTAACAGCTGTGGCAGGATGCCACAAATAAACCAGGGCAACCAGGAAAGAAATGACCTGGTATGGGCAGAATGCAAGATGTCTCTGTTCTATAGAGCCAGTGTTTCCCCTACCATTGCCTTGGAGGGGCCCCCACAACGGGACCTCTTGCCCCTCCTGAAAGACCCAAAAAGCCAAAAAATAGCAGACTTTTAGATCGCTAACGTTTTTAGTAAGTCAATGAAGTTTAACAAAAATTATTATCGCGGCTAGCAGACATTTTCTGACTGAGAGTGAGAGATGATGAAATGTAAACATTTTCTGTTGCCGTAGCTAGCTACATAAGTAATGTAACCACAGTTTACTGTTAGTAACTATGTAGGCTACATTAGCTAGGCTATGTGTTATGGACTAAATGACGTTGCATTCAAGTTAGTTCACATTTGCAAATTTAGGCTATGCATTTTCAGCAATGCTTTTGCGATTTCTTTTCAGATGTTAAAGGAGAAGGCTCTTTTTCGACAACATGGACCTTATTTACGGCATATTATAAGACGTTTGACTCACCGAGATAACTTTGGTGTAATTCGGAGGCCTGTAGAAGAAATTTAAAATCCAACGCGAACCAAGTATATCCATGTAATGGCGGCAGACGGGGCACCGAGAATGCAGCTTCTAAAAAAAGTATTTTCTGCCGCAAAACGGTTGTTTTCATCAATCTATTTTTATGAATCGCTAGTTGTGCTTCCATAGAGCGAGGGCTTGTTGTGGTTTTCATATGCCTCTGTAATATTATCTTTAGAAACGAAATAAAGCTTCCCCACTTGCTCCAGCACGCATGCGCACAGTGCGCAGACTGGCTATTCTCCGTCTGTAGGCTACACTCGCGGCTCACATTCTCTACGCTACGATCGGCTTGTTGGTGCCTGGAATATTGTGTGCAATATGGCTGAATATTTATCAGATTTTGAGGATATAGAAGATGACTTAGAATATGATGGAAGCCGATCGTAGCGTAGAGAATGTGAGCCGCGAGTGTAGCCTGCGGCAGAAAAACATTTTTTAGAAGCTGCATTCTCGGTGCCCCGTTCGCCGCCATTACATGGATATACTTGGCTCACGCTGGATTTTAAATTTCTTCTACAGGCCTCTGAATTACAACAAAGTTATCTTAGTGAGTCAAACGTCTTATAATATGCCGTAAATAAGGTCCAGGTTGTCGAAAAAGAGCCTTCTCCTTTAAGTATTCACACACATTTTCTGCAGGAAATGTATTTTTTTTCCAAAAAATGTTTTATTTGTTGTAAATAATTTTTAAAAATGTATACGTTATGTGCCCTTCATTTCATTTCAGCTCAGTGTAGAGAAATGCACCGATACTAAGAAACGCCTGCACGCGTCTATAACGACACTGTCGACACCATGTATCCGTGACACCCCCTCTGAAAAAGATCATAGGGGAGAGCTCTCTGATATACCCTACCTGGGCTAGAATCACAGCCTGACCGGGGACAGACGGTCTCTGATAGCCTACCCAGGCTAAAGTCACAGCCTGAGCGGGGACAGACAGTCTCTGATAGCCTACCCAGGCTAGACTCACAGTCTGACCAGGGACAGATGGTCTCTGATAGCCTACCCAGGCTAAAGTCACAGCCTGACCGGGGACAGACGGTCTCTGATAGCCTACCCACGCTAGACTCATAGTCTGACCAGGGACAGACGGTCTCTGATAGCCTACCCAGGCTAGACTCACAGTCTGACCGGGGAGAGAAGGCTGATTCAGGAGTCCATGTGTATTTAGAGATTAAATGGGTTGGGGGGGCAATAAGGGATCAATCAATAGTTGCAGCCCTTTTGGACATATTGGCAGTACATGGATGGATTTTGTGATGTTTTTTATTTGTAGCACAAATTAATTGTTTAATTAACAACTAAAGAGAATGTGAAGGCAATATTTCATGTGGTACAGGCTAACCAGCACCATGAGCTAGACCTACTGTAAACCAGAGACCCCCAACATGGTAGTAAGATTAAACAATGCCTTGTAACCTATCGTCCCCTCATATGGGCAGACTAGACCAGGCGCAGGAATCTCTCTAGAATCTAGATATTGAACAATCATCATGCATAACATACGCATACTGTAGCTCCCGTTACAAAAATGATATCTGGTAATTGTTAACATTGTGAGACTATAACTTGTACTAAACTGAAAGGAGTCTGTACCAAATGTTCACTAAATGGCTGGTTGGGATCAACTAACATGTATATTTTTCAATACCAGGTACAGTATGCTATTCAGTGGATTCCACAGGCCTATAGAATACGTGTTCCTGTGCTCCCTCCTGACTTTCATAACGTCATCACATAAACAAGTGATCACTAGATCCGAAAACTAACTTATACAGAGCAAAGACAAAGTCTAGGTTACTTGAAAGTAAAAAGACGAAAAAGGAATACGTAATCCTTTACCTCACAGCGACCTCTCCTCAGTAGAAAAAAAGACCAGGATCACAAGTAGAGTTCACATAATCCCTGACTTGGAGCAAGCGTCGTCTCCAAGTCTAGGCATCTGGATTCTCCCCATATCTGCTTTCCATTTCCAGAAGAGAGGGGGGTCGGGGGGGGGGCGTTTCAAAATATGTGGGGGTCTACTGAGGGCAGCGGTAGCATCTTTCTGATGTCTGACGTCCTGGACATCGCTCGCTCTTTCTTTCCGCCCCCTCCTACCTCGTTCCCCCTAGTGCTGGAGGGAACAATGAGCCCAGTGCCAGCCCCGAGCCACATGGCAGTACCAGGCCCCATCAGCAACCCCCCATCCTCCTCACTTCGTATTGGCATGGATGGCTCTGATAAAAACAGGGTGCCTCACTTTGCTCTAGTGTGACACTTAGGCTGGTTCTGAGTGTGTATGTGTGTGTGTGTGTGTGTGCGTGTGTGCGCGCGCATCTGTTTGTCTGTCTGTCTGGGTGCATGTTTGGAAAAAGTAAAACTGGTCAGAGACCATGTGTTTGGAAAAGGCACACCAAATAACACACAGCAAGTCTTCTAACATAGCAAGTTTGTGATAAAACCGATTATCTCTATGGTGAGATGGTCACCCATCTCAAACGACATTGTTTAAGAACCCTATTGAAAAGCTAGATTGGTAACCATGGATACAATTGGTAGCCAAGGGTTCTACTGCATCATAAAGGCCCACCTGCACCAGCCCTCAGCCAATCCGCTCTGGAATAACAGCACCATAAAAAAACACTCCCAGTCCAGGTGTTAGGCTTAATACCCCACAAGGGGGTGGGGGCCATTGAAGCGTGTACACAAAGAGCTGTCGTTTCTCAACGGTTTCTACCGACGTGGACGATCCACATTTGTTATCCTGCTTGCGTTCTCCTCTCTGGTCCATTTGGGACCAGACCATTTTCCAATTCCAGGCTAGTTACTCTCCCAAAAACAAGACCAAGCTGTTTCCCAGTCCTGTCCTGTTCTGTACTGTGTGCCTTTCACTTCTGTTCAACAGTCGTTTGGAAAGAGTGAGGCCCCTCTTTTCTCAGGAGGGGCAGACGTGGCAGTCACCCACACACCCCCACCCCATAGCCCCTCAAAGCAACAATAATAACAACAACCACAACACTGCACATACGCACCCAAAGTTGGCTGTTAGAAGAGCACACACACTCGGACAGACGGACACACACACACACATTCTCTGACTGTGCAATATAGAGGATTCTTCTCAAATGCTGCTCACGTGAATTAAAATAGGGATGATGTCCTGCCTGTGTTGGCTGCAGGCCAAGCAGGATAGCCAGATGCTGCAGTTCTTTAAAAAGCCATTTTGAAACCAGGCTTGGAATTCAGTCAGTGCAGAGCTATACATCACAAGTATTATAATGACCAGACAGATGACTGGAAAGCGCTAGAAGAAAATCAATTATAGCCTAGTCTAGCATCAGGCTGCTACTACGAATGGGGCAAGTGACCAAAATGACAGAACACTCTTGATTTTGACAAATAGATCAGTGATTACTCAAACGTTTGTGAATAGGGGGGTTGTGACATTAGAAGTGCATCAAATAATTAAGATGACAACCTGCAATCATGGAATTGGGGCTGCCCCTTGAAAGTTGACGAGTCAAATCATCAGTTGCAGACCCTTAAGTCGAGATTCTTTAAGTGGAGCAGTTGTTTTTTTGCTCCCCTGTCAAGATGCGCTGGTGGGCTTAGACATCTCACCTGCCTTGTGATTTATATAGGACAGGCCAGTCATTCGTTTTAGACCTAGGCTATTACTGTAGCTAATTGTTGTGCTGTAAAAGGAGACTTAAGACAGTGGAAGGAAGAAGGCAGGGAACCACTCTCCCCTCTGCTATGAGCCTAGCCTACTGTGTGCTAGCAATCACATGCATTTTCCAAACGGAATATCATATCACAACACAAAACTCATCAATCTTCTTGATATCCACTGGAAAAATATTTTTCCCCTTGGACAGATTGAGCTCTAACGTCCGCGATAATGCTTCAGTGACAGGCAAAACATTTCCTTATTGACTGCTGCTCAACGCAAGAGCCTATTCGCGCACGCTTTCAAATGCGCAGTTGAGGAGACTATCGTCAAATCACCCAAACCTAATGTAGGCTATGGGAAACACTGCATAAAACATGGGGGACAAGTAGATGGACAATGTGGGCTAGATGACGCATGTTTAGCAAGAAAAACAGGCGCCTTTATTGTACTGCCTGCGAGTATGATTAGTTTGACAGCTGTCCCGACTCCCGCGGTTTCCCCTCAGCCTAACGTTAGACATATGGGGAACGAGGAACTTGAAACTGCGTGGTCATAGTGTATTTATTTTGGTGTGCTGGGACTACTGCCTCTTGTGGTGGCAACATAGAACTGCAGGTCAACAATGGGACGGAGGGAGGGAGGGACAACTAGACAAATGCTATCTATGGTGCGCTGGCTTACAGCCACTCACAAAAAAGAAGGAACGAATCGTTGAATCTCTGGTTTGAATAGGCAAATCTGATTTGACTCAATATTCAGAGTCTGGGACAGCCCTACACGGAGTTCCCCCACCCACCTCCCCCAACACACACACACGCATGCACACAACCAGCACAATGAACTGTTGTTCTCCTGTTGCCAGATTGTCACAGAGGCGCCAGGTCAGGGGTCCTCGGCCGCTGGGGGAGGTGATTCCCTGGGACGAGGGTCAGGCCTATACAAACAGGCCACTTTCTGTCTCGTCCTGTTTTCACAGCCAACAAAGGTGCATCCTAAACCATTTCAACAGCCTCTCCTAGCGTTCTATCACCCCTCTCTCCATTGTCACAACACAACTGCATCGTGCAGCATTACAATAGGAGGAGCACGGCATAGGCTGACTGCACAGAGGATTATCCATAAACTTAACCTTTATGTAACTGCGTTGCTTTGAAGTGCTAGCCTAGCTTCAGACCTTTCACCGTCATAATATTACTGTGATCTTTACAATCCTGACCCACACACAGATTCTGTCTGTGCTTGGAAGGGAAAGAAAGAGGGGTCAGTTGTGCTCGTGGGCTCAACAGTGAAATCAAGTAGTAAGGTGGGCGACAAGGAGCTTTGGGAATTACTCAAATTCATGATGGTTTGTAGTGAACTTCACAAAGATCCACCCCTAGTCGATGAAAAAGCCCCATGATCCTTCATCTTGATCCCTGAGGCAAAGTTGGCTGGCAAGTGATTTTGGAGGCCCAGTACACCATGGCATGGGTGATTCTAAAATGCCCAAATGCCACCCAAAATGGCCAAACATGTCCATTGCCTGTCACCGTCAAATGTATTTGGGTCAGTGAATGTTTTCGGTGGCATGTATTTGTTGGTTAATACTTTAGCAGGATTATGAAAAAACTACTGGACCGATTTTCACAAAACTCAGTGGAGGGGTGTAGCATGGGCCAACGTAGAACCCATTAAATGTTAGAGCGGATTGGAATCACTGGGCGGATACACAAATTAAAACAAAACTTGTCTCACTTGTTCACTTTCACTTTGGGATTTAGGCTCAGGTCTTTGTCAATGTGGCTTCCAGTGCTAAATCACAGTGCCTTATGTGGCGTTGTGGTCGAGCACAGGACTTCCAATACTGGAGGTGCCAGTTCCAATCCTGACTGGAACATTCTTTTTTATTTTTTTTATTTTTTCTTAGAACATTGTCTCTTTGTTAGAATGAGGAGTTCATTCAGCGTTTGACATATAACTTTACTTGCAGTTTTCGCAAACAATATTATCTTTCTATGCATTTAAAACAAAATAATATTAATCTAGTTGTTGGAGCACTAGACTCTGATGGACATGTAATGGTAACTTTGGATAGGCTCGCCTTTAACGTGTTGGACGAAGGACAAATGCTGTTTTCATGACAATTGCAGGGCTGTCTCTCTCTGCCCCATGATCAAGGGACACAGGCTGTCATTCTGTCATTCAAAATAGCCTACCGCAGAGCTGCCAACTCTCACGCATTGAGAGTCAGAGTCATGCAAATTACCCTTTTCACACGCTGTCACAACACACCGATTTTTCAAACTTATAACAAAAAAAAGCATTCAGCAGATGCACCATTTTACCGCGAACTTACAGCCTGCTTTGAAATTTTTGGAAAGACCAGTGCTCTACATCGGAGGCTTCTAAAACATCCACACTAACACAGAGATTTGTAACGCCCAAACCTTGGACATCTTCAAATCAGCCCTCAAAAGCCACCTGTTCACCAAGGCCTTTGACCTGTAGTTAGTTAGTCCTAGTTGTTAGTTAATAAGTTAGTTAGTTAGTATTTTTGTTTTGGTCTGTCTCTGTTGTCTGTCTGACTTGTCTATCACTGTAAAGTGTCCTTGGGTTTTTAGAGAGGCGCTATACAGTATAAGTGTAATTTATCATCATTATTATTATTATTATTTTTGTTATTATGTTTGATGTAGTTTAGAGTAGGTAACGTTAGGTAACCTGCCTGATTCGTCTGGAAGATTACCTCGCAAATGCATGCAGCAGTTATCCATGATGAAAAGCTTACAGGCGAGTATCTGTTACAATTACAACTATGTTGTCTACTGTAGGCTACATCAAACATAGCCTACTAATACAAATCCGCAACACCAAACATGTCCTGCTAGCACGTACATGTGCACAGAATCGCGAAATGCATTCATGGGCGGAGGTTTGTGCTCACCGAGCACCATTTCTAGTTAACAATTGTTTTACTGAATCAATTAGTCCAAATGTCATTCCCTTACCCAGGGAGGCCAAGATTTCAGGCAGAGCTGGAGGAAGAGAGAGCCAGGAGGGAACCACTTCCCTACATGAATCAGGTAGTGTGAATCTAGATCATTGGCTCTTAAGCACTTTCAACTTTTTGTCACCATGGATGGCCCCATCCTTCACCCATTCTAGGCCCAATAACCCTCCCAAACGTGGAGGTGTAAAACAGCCTAAGGCATTGTGCAGTATTATTTTCCCATAATTGCACAACCTTGTTGTCGTTTATCCCTTACATATTCTCCCTCTCCCGTTGTCCTGTTACACGGCAGCCCTTCTATGCATTACAAAACAGGAAGTTCTCATCCATTCTTCACCTTGCTGTTTCCAACAGGCAGGAGCTTGCAGGCCTCATGTCAAGGGCAGTGACAATAAGAATAACTGTGGTGAAGAAGAGTTCCAGGTCACTGAAGTAAAAAGAAACGAATAACAAATAGAACTGTTGATCCCCTCGACCAATTACAATGATCCTTTGTGTGACCCATAAGCATGGCACTACAGAAGCTGTGTGACACTCCAATAGCCCATAATCCTCCTGTTCAATGACCTGGTTTTGTGCAGAGGAGGAAGGATGAGAGGGAGAGAGAGAGAGAGAGAGAGAGAGAGAGAAAGAGAGAGAGAGGAGCAGTGTTGCAGTGAGCCCATCAGTTTCAGAAGCGTTAATCAAAACCGAAAAAGAATCCCTCCATGCCCTTTGTCCAACTTCTCTTCCTCATTTCCTGGAAGCCTCCGATGTGTCATCCTTGCTGCATCTGTCAGAAGGCACGCTATAAAACGAATAATGACCCAATAATGACTGAGGCAGGCCATTTCCGGGCCATCTGCCACACAGGGGGTGCAGGGGAGTTGTTGCCTGCTCCTCCTGGGAGCTAGAGGAGCAGCAGCACTCACAGATCCCTGCTCTGTCAGACAGACTCACCAACCTCACTGTGCACAGCAAACTGTACAAGCCCAATACTGATCATCTAGGACTTTGGAACCAGGACTTTTTGTTTGTTTGTTTGAATTATGTTTGTTATCATTTGACTGGTTGGATAGCTCAGACAGATTCATCTCATTGTGTACAACAATACTGCACACTTTAGCCATACCGGTCCTTTGTTTAGTCTTTCTACTGCCACGACAAAGAGTTGGGTGACAGATGCTTAATCTTGGTTATAAAAGTTAACATAACAAACTTTTTTTGTTTGTACTGAGCCTCACCCTGCTCTTTCAGATCACCTCATTCAACATGACGGGTTTACTGAGGTATAGAGGTCTCTGAACCCAGGCATGGGGACTAGACTAGTTGCTCTGTGAATGACACCCACCCCTTTCACTGCTCTACAGCTCAAGGTTCCCACAAGGCATCACTTCTTGTTTTTTTTACGGTGTGGGGTTATATGAGAGCAGAGGGAGAAGGGGGAGGAGTTCTATGATAACAAGAGATACTCCGCCTCCGCCCCAAACTTTGCTGCTCAGGCAAAAAAAAAAAAAGTCTGGGGTTAACAACAAATTTTGAGCCAGAATCCCAGAGTGATTATGGTTCTACTACTGTAGTGTTCCATAGCACCTGCTGGTGAGGGAGGTGTCTGTGTGCTGAATGGTTGTCCACTTTAACATTCCGGCTGGTTTCAGTAGCTCCAAGTTTTCAGCAAATCTCTCCAAATGATTTATAGTGTTTTTATGGTTGTGGTTTTTTATGGTTGATTCTTTGGAGACACATCCTGGTTGGGTCAGTTTGACCATGACCCTTTGCCATCCTCCTTGAATGTTATTCTAGGGTCAGGAGGATTCAGTGCGATACCAGAATCCACTGCCCTTGATACGGCTTCAGAGATTTCCCCTACGCTTCACTGCCTTCTCCCTGTCTCTGGAGGGGCCAAATAGAGGGCCAGGAGAGGCGTGATGAGACCTTGTGAAGTTATCATCCTCTGGTCCATAGGTCCTATGTGTAGACGAGGATGTGGAGCATAATCACAAAAGAGATCTTCATTAGATGCCTCAATCCAAGCTCTATGGTTTATGTTCAAAGATGGATTGACTGTGTGTGTGTGTGTGTGTGTGTGTGTGTGTGTGTGTGTGTGTGTGTGTGTGTGTGTGTAAATTCAAAGTCATTGGACTACATCACATCATGTCTCATTCTAAGAGGATAACACACAAAACTAGAAATGGTGCTCGGAGAGCAGACCTCTGCCCATGAATGCATTTTGTCGCTGTGCACGCGCTCGTGCGTGTGAGCAGGGCATTTTTGTATTGCTGCAATCGTTAGGTCAAGAGATTTATGCAAGTCCAAACCGCTCGTCTCTGTGACCTTCCCATGTCAAGATATGGCTGTTTCAAAGCCCCATTGACAATACATTTTTGGCTCCTGAATTTAATGGGTTCTAAGGTGGCCCATCAAATACACCACTCCACTGAGTTTCATGAAAATCAGTCCAGCAGTTTTTGCATAATCCTGAACCAAAAAAATGAATGGCCAGTCGTGTTTGGGTGGCTCGTGGACCCACCCCGTGATTCAGATCCACTCCAAAATGTAATGGGTTCTAAGTTGGACCATGATACACTGATACACCCTTCCACAAAGTTTCGTGAAAATCAGTCAGTAGTTTTGGTGCTGCTAACAGAAAAACAAACAAGCAAACGCACCCATGCACGCCACCAAAAACATTACCTCTCACCCTGGACTGCGGCGGAGGTAGCAATAGGCACAGTTTTCAATGCGGTCCTTGATGGTAAACAAAACCTTCAATGACTTTCGATTAAGAAAACCATAATAAAATCTACACATTTATGAACAGACCTAGGCTACACTTTTTGAGAAACCACCACCCTGATTTATCGGGTCAGTGGTCCAAACATTTCTGAATAAATTTAATATAATTATTTCAAATAAGACACATTTACAGATGAGGATGAATGATTGATACTTTATAGTGGTGGTTTCTGTCGGTTTTATAATCGGCTTCATCCCTGTAGCTACAGTAAACAAACTGCTCGTAGCTCCATAATTGAGCACTAGGCTATTGAAGCCGCAGCCAGCAAACTTAGGACAACTACGTAGCTAGCAGGAGCTGGACAGTTGACCGTGTCTACTGCCTATTTACAGCTAGTGTTAGCTAACATCAAACTACAAGGAGGTTACTTGCTTGTTTTCAGTGTGTAACTAACGTTTTCAGATACGATTGAGCCACGTCGTGCCAGAATGCAGTAGCTGGGCTGGAGGACCAGAGGCCTCGTCTGTTATCCCATTCCCAACAGTCCACCACGAAAACATATTAACGTTAACGTTAGCTAGCTGGGTCGTTCAGGTAACTAGTAACGTTAGGCTAGCATACTAGCTAGCTAGTAACGTTAAATATCAGCTGTCTTTGCCCAGTGTCCTTTCATCTTTGTGCACACTTCAATGCGCAGCAACTCGATTATTGTCCTGTTTTCTTTGGCACTAACGTTAGCAAACAAACAAAACACAACAGTGACGTGCTAAGCTAGCCGAAAGGGATGGCTAGCTAGCTAAATCTGTTATTTACTTACATTACAGTCAGCGAACAGTCCACGTTCCTTTGTTTTTATGTGTGTGATGTTTTTTTTGTTTTTTTTTAAATCAGCGTCTGCTAATTGAGATTAGGTCCGTGAAACAGTTCGACAGTTAGTCCCTAGTTTAGGACTAGCTAGCTACTAGCTTCACCATGGCCCTGTGTTGACTGATAACAACCAGCTAGTAGCCCCTACGAGAATACCAATGCCCGTCGGTCACAGAGAGCCTGCTGCATCAGTGTGTGCAGTCCCAGGAACACACGCAGATCCACACAGCTTCCTAGTGGTGAGATACGTGAAATACACCGGGCATGAGAGTGCACGGAGTATTATTGGAGAGATTTGGTGCATGGGTGAAATGAGTGGAAGAAGGAAGGAAACTGCTGACATACGTGATATGCGGTTATTTTTACTGTCAGAATTGTCACGCGACTCGTGCCAAGTTAAACTGCTTTACAGGCAAACTACTAAAACGCCTTTAGTTTGTCTTATATTTCACGCTAAAACTGCTGACCTGGGCTCGATGAACACTGATTTAGATCTATATAAAGTAGCCCAACCATGTGGGGGGAAAACCTGTAATATAAGATGTCTCAATTTGCTACTTTATTAGTGGGGATGAATGGAGCCCTCAGCTGCTGCCACAAGCTGGAGCCATGGCACGCTGTTTGCCATGGCTATTAGAGATACGCTGTTTCCATGGCTATAGGGAGCCAAAGCGTAAAACTACGCCTTCTACTGGTTTGGTTCGCACCTGCCCTATCATTTGCATGGGAGAAAATGTTGAAATAATTCTAAATCGATATAAACACAAAACGTAACGACAACAACACATACCATTTTGGATAGATAAAGCAATAAACTAACTATATCAACTTCCATCGCAATTTTTGCATCCTACTCCTGTCCTTTCCCCTCTCCAGGGCTCACGCCAACACTACCCCGAGTCTCCGTAACCCCTCTAACCTCGTCTATTCTACTCTCTCAACTCATAGCAAACAAGTGGTGACAGGGGGACTTTGGAATTGCCAGTCGACGGTGCCCAAAGCTGAGTTTATCTCAGGCTATGCATCCTCGCTCTCCCTCAACTTCCTTGCTCTCACCGAGACATGGATCACACCAGAGAACACTTCCACACCCGCAGCCCTGTCAGATGTGTACTCCTCCCACACTCCCAGAGCTGCGAGGCGAGGTGGTGGTACTGGCCTGCTTATTTCTCCAAAATGGAAATATTCTCTCGTCACTTCCAGTTTTCCCTGCCCTCTTTCGAATTCCATGCTGTCTGTCACGTATCCAATCAAGCTCACCGTTTGTTGTGTATCGCCCACCAGTGAACTCATCAACCTTGGTGAGTTCCTGGAGGAGCTTGATACACTAGTCTCGCACTTCCCTGATGATGAGTCCTCACTCATCATTCAACATCCAGAGTGAGAAATTGGAACCTCTTCTCTTTCCTCTCCTCCTTCGATCGTCACCTCTCCTCTTCTCCTCCTACTCATGTACTCCTCTCTAACCAAAGTTTAATGTCCTAGTCCCTCTCCCTCTTCCCCCGTAATTCCTCCTCCTACCCACATGGTTACTACCCGTAGCCACCTCCGTTCGCTCTGCCTTATTGGCCTTTCCTCTGCTGTTACCTCTGCCCTCCTAGGTTGCCACTGAATCCTTCTCTCTCCTACCCTCTGATACTGCCACTGATCTTCTCCCCTCTACTCTTTCCTCCTCTCTGGACAATCTGTCCCCTTATCTCCAGGCCAGCACGGCCAACTCCATCTGCCTCATGGCTGTCGGACTCAGTGCGTACTGATAGACGGAGCCTGAGAATAGCTGAGCGTAAATGGAGAAAAGGCAGACTCCCAGAGGACCTTCTTAATTTCCAATCTCTTCTTTACGCATTCTCCTCCTCCCTGTCTGCTGCTAAAGCTGCTTTCTTCCCCTCTAAAATTCTAACCTCTGCTTCCAATCCTAAAAAACTCTTCTAAACTTCACTACTCCAGCCCCCACCTCCTACTCCTCCCTTCTCTCTGACGATTTTGCCAACTTCTTTGACAAGAAAGTTAACGATATCAGATCCTCTTTCCCCCACCCCCCGGCCAACGCACCATGCACCAACCTCATCTCCCCAGCCTCTCTTCCCTCTCTGCTCCCCCTCTGCTCTCCACATCCCACCTTATCCTACTTTTCCCCCCTCTCCCCCAACATGGTCCTCAACCTTGTAACATCTAGCCACCCCACCAAGTGCTTTAGACCCTGTCCCCTCCACTCTCCTTCAGTCTGTTGCACCCAAACTCCTTCCCTTCCTAACCCAGCTCATCAACGCATCTTTTGTTTCAGGATGCTTTCCCTCAGCTTTCAAGACTGCCGGAGTCACCCCCCTCCTGAAGAAACCATCTCTCGACCCCTCTCAAAAACTATAGACCGGTTTCCCTTCTATCCTTTCTATCGAAAACACCTGAACGTGCTCTTTAACCAACTATCTTCGTATCTCCACCAGAACAACCTCCTAGACCCCCACCAGTCCGGGTCCAAGGCTGGCCACTCGACAGAGACTGCCCTCTCTCTTCTGTCCTGGTACCGCTAGACCTGTTAGCAGCATTTGATACGGTAGACCACCAGATCCTTCTCTCCACCCTCGAGGTGAAAGGTGTCGCTGGCTCTGCACGTTCCCTGTTTGCATCCTACCTGATGGGCCGCTCCTACCAGGTGACATGGAGAGGGTCAAGAGGGGGAGCGGAGAGGGAAGAGAGGGTGGGGGTGGGGAGGTGAGGTTGGTGCACGGAGCGTTGACCGGGGATGGGGAAAAGAGGATATGATATTGTTAACTTTCTTGTGGAGACATGTGTAACAGTGTAAATATAGATCTTAGTGAACTTCACAGAATCTATGTTGTATGAATTTTGGTTCCATTACTGTTTACTGTTGTCTTGGATGGGTGGTGATTGATGTTGCACTTGTTGTTGATGGGGCCATAATTGGCGTTGCACACCTCGAGACTTTCTCATGTGCCAAACGTCTGAGAAGGGGTAAGCTGGGGTTCTGGGTTCTCCGTGAACAAAGAAGGGTTTAAATTGTGGATTTTGCAATTCATTCATTCACTTATTTGAACAAAATGAATAAGAATGTTGTTTATAATATCTGCTATTCACATCGCGTTAAATATGTAAATTAGCGTTATAACAGATGTGTGAAATGTCAAACGTTAGCTAACGTTAGCCGTTAACACCTAGCTAACTGCTAGTTAGCTAGCTAGCTGCTCCATTGTATTGTAGGCTGACGTTGTGGATGCCAGTGCGCCCTGTCTGAGAGTGTGACCACCTTTATGATCACCCTATATCTGTGTGTTACAGGTATGTTTTCCTTAATTATTGTTCACTTAAAAAAGGGGGATCTGTCATGTACTATTTTATATTATGCGCTTTTATAACTTTATTTTTATTCTCTGAAATTTGTACTTTGTAAATTATACACTATACGATCACAAGTACCTTGCTACTAGTTAGGTAGCCTGTTTAATTTAGTAGCTTACATATTTATTATTTCGCTCATGTGCCAAAAGTCTGAGAAGGGGCTGACGTTGTGGATGCCAGTGCGCCCTGTCTGAGAGTGTGACCACATTTATGATCACCCTATATCTGTGTGTTACAGAATAAATGCTGATTGCTGACAGACCCAAGATCACGCCTCCTCTGCACATTTTTATACAGCCAGACTGTTTATTTGTATTATTATTGTAACAAGCCGTTCTAAGGCTGTTACACATGCATAGCTGGGTGTTTGGCTGACATCTTGGAGTGGATGGCAACACATCACCTCAAGCTCATCCTGGACAAGACTGAGCTGCTGTTACTCCGAGGGAAAGGCTGCATACACCGGGAACTGGCCATCACCATTGAAGACACTATTAGAGCTGTTGCCATGGCTATTAGAGACCACAGCAGAAGCTGCAGAGGGACAGATGCCCAGCACCTGCTACCACGCACCTGCTTCCCACACCTACACACACCTACACTTCACACACACACCTACACGCACACACCTAGCCACCTACACACACAACCACCAACAAACACACACCTACACACACACACATAGCCAACTACACACACACACACACACACACACACACATAGCCAACTACACGCACACACACACAGATCTAGCCACTTGCACACACACACACACCTAGCCACCTACACACCACACATTAGTTTAGTTTAGTTTTTAGTTTATTGATTTATTTGATTCAGGGACATTGTACATTAATCAACAATTTTACAATTGTAAATGTTCAAGGATTAGTGAACTAATTTTCACGTGTTGTCCCTGGCCTGATGTTAAAGCAACCTAAGAAGGATCAAGGCATTAAAACAATAGTGACAATTAAAAACATACAGCAAAGTATAAACACAACCAGGCAAAACAAGCAAAGCAGGACAGAAACAGAGCACATTTAAACACATAAAACAAAGGTATCCACACTTGACACAACATTTACAGACATTAGACTTAAACACATAAAACAGAGGTATCCACACTTGAGACAACATTTACAGACATAAGACACATAAAACAGGTTTCCAAACTTGAGACAACATTTACAGACATTAGACTTAAACACATAAAACAGAGGTATCCAAACTTGAGACAACATTTACAGACATAAGACTTAGGACAGAGCTCATAGACAACAGTAGCACAAGTAATATGTAAACACAGGACAACATTGACACAATAAAACACATAAAATAAAATTAAAAATACGGTACAAGCATGCAGAGAGACAGATCAACAAAGACTAAGACAGACAGATGCAGACCGACAGGGTAGGCATGACAAAGCTAGGCACAAGTACACACCTGGTTACACAAGAGCCAGGTTTTGAGGTTGTGAGCGAATGAGCGGTGTGTGGTGCTGTTTCTGAGGTGTACAGGGAGAGTGTTCCAGGTCTCAGAGGCTGTGACTGCAAATGATAATTGACCAAATGTGCTTAATCTTCCTGGGATTGAGATGTCACCACGAGCTGTGGATCTGGTTAACCTGTAGTTCTGGGTTTTCTGGGTTATGAAGGTGGTAAGTGGGGGAGGTGCAAGGTCATGAAGGATTTTATAGATAAGGTAGGTATATTACAGTGATGATGTTTTCTGGGTTTGATATCTAGCACCTTTAAAGCCTGCTTGTAAACGGACCGTATGGTAACCAGGGTTGTGTCATAAGTGTAGTGAGACAGTAAGTGAGTTGTGGCATGATGATAGCATGGAAGTACATTAAGGCTGCGTCGGATGTAAGATTACTGCGTATGTACCTAAAGTTGTGTAGACTGAACTTGATCTTGGCCCGAGGGTGCTTGACTTGTTTGAAGCTGAGTGTAGAGACTAGTGTGATTCCCAGGTACTTATAGCTGGAAACCACCTCTAGTTTAGTACCTGACACATACACAGGATGTTTTGGTGGGTCTACTGCCCTCTTGGAGAAAAACATAGACCGTTTTTTTCACATTCAGGTGTAAACATGAGTCTGAGAGCCACTTTGTGACCTTGACCATGACTCTTGTGAGCTTGGCAGCTGCCTGTTCAGTGTTATAGGCGTGTACATAAATTACTATCATCAGCATAGATTTGTATGTCTGCCCCCACACATACTGATGGCAAGTCGTTTATGTATAAGCTAAAGAGGAGAGGTGTCAGCACAGCCCTGCGGTACGCCAACGTCGTAGTTGAGAGTAGGTGATAATTGGCCATTGATCCTAACGCACTGAATTCTGTTATCTAGATATGATTTGAACCAGTGTAAGGTGCTGGGAGAGAAGTTGAATGTTGCCAGTTTTGTGATTAACAGTGATTCACTATCAAAGGCTTTTCTGAGGTCCAGGAACACAGCTCCAACAACTCCTCTTTTCTCAAGTTTAGCTTTGATGTTTTCAACAAAGAAGCCATTTACACACACATGCACACACACACCGCGCCACCTACACCCAAACACCTATCCACCTACAAACACCATATATACACACACTCACACCTAGCCACCTACACACACCACACCACCTAGACACCATACACACACACACCTAGCCACCTACATACACAGACTCTCTCATACACACACACACACCTAGCCACCAACACACACCATACACACACACACACACACACTGAACTAGCCACCTACACACACAGACACACCAAGCCACTTGTGTGTGTGGTGTGTGTGTGTAGGTAGCTAGTTGTGTGGTGTAAGTGGCTACAGGTAGGTGTGTGTGGTGTGTATAGATGGCTACTGTAGGAATGTGTGTGTATGTGTACAGTAGTTGTGTATGTGTACAGTAGGTGTGTGTGCATGGATCCCACTCCATCTGCTATGATCCGTCTCCATTGAGTCTGCAGGGGTCCTGACCCACCTTTTAGAAATAGGCCTGTGTGAGATATATATATGTAATTTTTACACATACTAGGAAACAAATTCCTACTATGTGTAAAAACTACAAAAATCAAACTGATTCTGGTAAGCACAACAGCCCACAGATAGGAACTATTATGTTCTCACAAATAATTGAGATATGAGGGCATTTGAACCACATAGAGAAAGTATGGTGGATGTTGTCCACAGCCTTCTGTAGCCTACCATATTATTTGGGTGAGGGGGGTCAACTTCATGTTGCATTTAGGTAATGTTTATTATAACTCTTGCACTCCACCGTAGCCTCTTCTGAATCAGGAGTTCTGGTCAGTGCCTTCCAACATAGTGGTAGGTTCAGATTTCAGGTTTGATCCTCAATATAAATGATTTTCCAAAAGTAGCCTACTAAAATATCAATAACCTCTATGCCCATCTAGTACATGATCCACTTTTTTTTTTTAAACTGGTAAACATCTAATCTCAGTACATACCATACAGACAATAAGGCACAGACAAACCCCTCAAAGTTTCCAAGTTTAATTCTTAAAAATAAAATTGAGAAAAACACCGGAAAAATGTTGTCAAATACAGAGCATGGTTTGGCACAATACACCCCATAATCCTCTGCAATACGCAAACAGTCACAGGCACTTCTAATTAGACCAATAGCATGCCAACTGGGAGCCAGCGAAAGACGAACACTGAATTCCATATCAAACAGTCCCTGGCACCTGAAGACTTTGAACATCTGGAAAGGTGTAAGCAGTATGGCCGTAGGTGGAGGGCTAGCTGAAATAATAACCGTTTGCATATACATCAGATCCATTCATATCCACAGAGTTTCCTTGGGGATGAGGGGAGAATCTGGAGACCTTTCAGGGAGTGTTGAACTGTGTGTGAACCACATTTCCTCTGCCCTCCCGAAACTGAGACAGGATATGGACAGTCCACAATCATGTTTCATAGTTCTTTTATTTAGACAACCCAAATAAAAGGCACATAAAACATTGCGCATAATGTTTACATAATTATTCTTGACAGATGGTACATTTAAAAAAAATGTAGGAATGTTTAACCTTTCTGCTAGTCAGAAAGCTGAGGCTTTTGTATATACAAAATTACCATTGTTAATGTTCTAATACAAAAAGTTTTATAAAATGTTATCTTTTTTTCCTTGTGTCTATAACTAACGTCCTGTGAACTAAATGGTTTTGTACAAAGATATACATTCATCTGCCTTCAAATTCATGCCAATTCATCAACAATAACACAAGGAAGATCAGTAACTTTCTCTTCCAACACAAAAGTTCAACCCCCCCAAAAACCTAACTTTGTTGTAAATTTCAGCTCTTGCAATCAAATTAGAGACATTTGGTTGAATTAAAATGTATGGTGCATAAAGGCAGTGGCCTTTTTAAAATTACACATCCATATTTTTTAAAAGTGTGTTCAACAATTTGGTTGACTGGGCTGTTTGGCCCAAGTTGGTGAAAGCTTCCTTCACAAATTAAGTCCATAACACATCTGGAGGAGGAAGCATCGAAGTGTGGAATAGTCTTTTGCAAAAGCAGTTCAGGCACACAAGTTGACAGCCACTGCGGGAGGACAAGCAACACCACACGCATACATCAAATCTAAATGTTTTTTTTTTTGTGTGTTTTCTTTCAAAATAAAAAGTCACTTGCCTTCTAATGACAGTTTTTGAACCCAACCTCAAATTTGAGCGAGCTCAGTCGTCCGCATCATGCAACACTGATAGATCGCTGTGAAGGAAATCCGTTACCAAAATCAAAATGGCATTGCAGATTTCAACGATTCCCTTGGGCCTGTGCTGCCATGCATGCAATACTATGAAATGCCTCAAACACCTTGCTGCCACAACTTGAGGAGAGGCAACCCCCACGGGCACAAAGTCCACCGTCTTCCATGTACGCATCATCAAATAACAGCCCTAAGATGTGCCACCCTTCACAGCGTACCAGACCCACAGTCGGCTACAAGTGCTTAAACCTCCCCGTGCTGTGAGAGGCCTGTTTGGGCTCAGCCAGCGCGCTGAGGGAGGACTCAGTCATCCTGTAAATTACCTATGACCCCATTCCCTTTCCTCTCCCTCAGGCACACTTTGCTCTTTTCAGTTCCATTCTTACTTCATCCCTTTTTCCTAAAGAAGAGCACTGAGAGGGACTACTAGGTGTGGGACCGCGGGCGGTTCTGTTACTACAGTAACGAAGACCTCGGGTATAAACACCTAGAACTAACCTGGGAAGTATACAACAGAAAACTGGATTTCTGAATCTTTTCTTTCTTTCTGGAAATGGACGGCCACACCAACAATGATAAAGTAATTGCATCCCTAACCAGTCACCCATGTTGTATTGTTCTGACAGGCAATAGTGTTGAATATTTACAAGGGGCTACGTTCCAGAGAAATATAATAGTGCGTTCATTATGATTCCAATATTTTAACAGGACTACTTGCAGTTAAGTTCCCGACTAGAAGGTCATTCCTCTAGGATCTAAAACCTGACATAAGAAATAGAGGGACACAAAGGTTCTAACAAAACTAAAACCTCTCACCAGCATGATAAAACATTATCATCCTAAACAAATGTGAACTTGTGACTGCTTCTAGAGCATAGTGTCTATCAGGCCACTAGGTGGCCTCATTAGCCTCCACACCAAAAGGCTCAAACAAACACAATTTTTTGATCTTTGAAATACTGTTGTTTTCAGGATATCACCTGGTGATATGTTTTCTGTGCAAGACAGTTCCTCTGTGTTCTTGTACCATTATCTGTAATGTCCATAGACATAAAACACAAATCCAACCATTCCGACAAAAACGTGAGAATACAGTATCCAGCAATGAGGAGTGACCATTTCACAGAGGTACTTAAAATGGAGGCAGGACAAGGGAGAGTTAATGAAGCATGTTCAAGGGCATTTGGATATAATACAGCCAACTACCCTGAACTTCTTCCCATCAGTTAAATATTGTTTCTAAAATATCTCCCTCTCCATCAGTGGAAGTCTTTGTCCCTTTTATAGTACTTGTCCTTACAATGCATACAACTGCTGAAACTGATACACAGGCTATAATAACAAAAATAGTAAACAAAAACAAACAATGCACCAAAAGAAAACATCAGCTCTGTAAGAGAGCATTCAAACATGTTATACCAGCAATACGCCCCCATAAAAAAAAAAACGTGTTTCTGATGCCAAGGGCGTGTTCCGCCGTTTACATCAGACTTCAAACTAAATCATTTAACAGCTCAGTTTTACTTTCAAGACCTCACAAAGATTCTAGGACTGTCCTTTTGGCGGACAAAGAGAAATAAATGCATTAGGTATCATCTACAGGGGCCTGCCAGTCCACTGCTCTCACACGCTGCAGCCACAGCGCTGATGCTGCAGGACTGACAGAGGGGTACAGCATCCGGCAAGCCCCCCCTACACCTCTGAACTACCACAACATGATCTATAGTAACGGGGAGGGGGGGGGGGGGGGGGGGGGGGGGGGGGGACTAAGATAAGGAAGAAACAGTAATGGGAGGGGGGTACTAAGATAAGGAACTAAGGGGGTGGGGGAGAAGCGTGTATGAAGGTAGAAGGGGAGAATGGAGGCGGGGGAACTAGCAAGGGGGTAAAGATCTCTACCAAGGAGGAGAGGAAGGCAGGACTTGGGAGAGAAACGACATGCTATCCATGGGCCTCATGGCGATGTTGAGAGGGCCAGTGATATTCATGGGCATGGGGGTGGTGATGGCCACTGGGTGGGCGATATTCATGGGTGCAGAGGAGGCCAGGTTGACGGGGCCTGTGATGGCCACCGGGTGTTGCAGGTTGACCGGAGAGGTGATGTTGACCGTGCTGGTGGTAATGTTCATCTGGGCGGCGATGGTGACGGGGTTGCTGGCGTTGCCTCCACGGTTCATGGCGGAGTTGGTGACGGGTGTCGCCGAGGCGTTGTGAATGTTGTTGCCGTCTGAGCAAAGACACAAAGAGGAAAAGGAAAGGATGAACTAAATGTCCCGTCTTCCTCAAAGAGCTCCACAGGACAGTTAGGATGGAGAATCACTGCAAAGGTTCAGTCAGTACCAGACATGGGTTAAATGCAATTCATAAAACGCTTTAGGTGAGCTTGAACTCTTTTTCCCCAGTACCAATGATAGCAATGGAACTATCCCAAAAGTGGAAAGTCTGAAGTAAATGTATATTTTTGTATAAGTATTTGACCCATGTCCCATCAATACACATTCAAGCACTCTCTCAAACTTTGGTAAGATTCATATGAACCTACCTTGAGTGCGAGAGATGTCAATAAGGACTTGGAAGGACTTATTTAAGATCTCTCCTACCGTCAACTCACCTGAGGGGGTAATTCAGAAAGCAGGATCAACGTGCTAGCCAGCTAACGTTCCGTAATATTCTCTTTATCAATTCAACTCACTAAAACATTTCATATTTTACACAATACTATCAACTCTTCAGCATTACTTATGAGTTGTGGTGTGGGTGGTAGCGTTATTAATGAGATGGTATCCATTTAAACAAGTAATCTGGTTCACTTATTGATCCTGCTTTATGAAATGCCTGCACAGTCCTAGAGAACACATTAACAACAAAAGCAAACATTCTGGAAAAACAACTATCAAATCAAATCGGCCCACGTGTGCTAATAGCTCAATGTAGCAGTTACACAGTGGCAATTTTTTTGCGGGGAGGGGGGTGGGGTTGGGGTTCTGCTTTAACTACAGTATTACCTTTTCGTAGCCCTGAGTGGTTCCACTGCCAGTCACTTAGCCCTATTCAAAGATACAGAGTAGACACATGAGGGGTTATAGACCGCAAGGCCGCAATTGCAGTGTTAGGATAGGGCATCATTGAGGGCTGTATGCCAGGGGGCGGGGCATGGGGAGGTTGTGTGAGGGGTGGGGGTCCACTCCAGATGGGTTACATACCGTCATGGCAAAACAAAGGCTGGCCCATCTTACAATTCAGTAACATACTGATACTACAGAGAAACTAGGAGGCTACACTGAATCAAAAGATGAGCACTCAAAAAGAGGACTCGTTTAAATTTGGGCTCGACACACCAATAAGGCAGGCTGTCAGAAACCTCTATTTCACGGCCAGACACGGACCAGATACAGTCACCGAGCCAAAACCTAAATTCTGACCCATCAGCACTTTCAATGAGAGGATGTGAAACATTGTCGGTATATCAATTTGGGGCAGCTTATATTGCAGTGCTAGTTTGCTATGTGCGTCATATACAGTCAGTGTGCAAAGCCCTTTAAATTTAGATCATTTCATAACAGATTTCTTGCTGCAGGGTGTCCATTTCTGTCAGCAGGGATAGCCACCCACACATGTTCACAAATGATCAAATCAGGCTCTGCGAAAATGCAGCAAACTATTGTCACATAGTGAATTTTGCATAGTTTAACATTCTACCTATTTTTGTGCTGCTTTGGACAAGAAAAATGGCAAAATGAAATGGACAATTAACTGCCATATTAAAGTAAAGTAGTTGTAAATGGACCGCACTTATATAGCGATTTTATCCAAAGCGCTTTACCATGAAGGCCTTTCAGTCACCCATTCACACACACATTCACACACCAATGGCAGCAGCTGCCATGCAAGGTGCCAGCCTGTTCATTGGGAGCAATTTGGGGTTCAGTGACTTGCCCAAGGACACTTCGACATGTCGTCAGGAGGAGCCGGGATTCGACCGCTGACCATACGATCATTGGACGAGCCGCTGTACCTCCTGAGCTACAGCCGCCACCAGTCGTACATTAACTGATGCAAGGGCAGTAATCAACGATGTGAACTTGTGAAACCTGGGACTTGACTTTTACTGGCACAGTAGCATAGCTGGAGTCAGTTCTCGCACGGTTAGTACACTGAATCTGACGCCAAGATAAGGAGGCCTTACTACAGCAGTCAAATATTTATCACAGGGGACTTTCCGAACAGTGTTTCTGAACTCTTTGAGGCACCACCTGGCCTGACTTAGTCACTCGTCTGCGGGCGACTCACCTTAACACCTGTCACTCAAAAGTACGCGCATACAAAGGAATGAACCCACCAGTGGAACTGAACACGCTTCCACTCCGGCGCAGCCAGTGAAACCAGAGTCGGCGCGCCAGCGCCCCGGCCTTCCTGCTGAGGCGTGGCCGATGGCTGGTGAGGCCGAGGGGATGGAGGGAGGTGCGACGGAGGAGGAAGGGACGAGAGGGAGGGAGAGGAGGAGGGTCAACGGCAATTTCCATACCTTTATTACAAGGGTTGTTGAAGCTAGTCTGGCCGTGGGTCTTCAGGTGACTGGTGATGTAGGCGGCGCTGAGCATCTTGCCACAGATGTTGCAGGTGACCTTCCCCTCGTGTCGGATCATGTGGGAGCGCAGGCGGTCTTTGGTGGCGAAGGCTGAGGTGCAGGCCTGGAGGAACCAAGTTATACACACAGGGATCAGCGGCGGCCATTTTGATTACATGCAATTGAAATTCCTATCTGACTGGGAATGGACTGCATGACTGGACTGCAGTGAGTGCACGACAGAGCTCACGGCAGTGGTTATTCCACAGCACAACTCCACACATGCGTGTTGAAAAGATAGGTAGCGTTCAGATTATGTTCCAATTTAATTTTAAAGAGGTTCAGAGAGAGAGAGAGAGAAGAAAGAGAGAGAGAGAGAGAAAGAGAGAGACAGAGAGAAAGAAAGAGAGAGAGAAAGAGAGAGAGAGAGAAAGAGAAAGAGAGAGAGAGAAAGAGAGAGAGAGTCAGTTGGAATCAGAGAGAGGGTGAGAGCACACAGGATATGAGAGTGAATGTGAGGAATGTGAGAGTAGGGAGCGTGGTCTCTCTTACCGTTACTTGGCATTTGAAGGGTCTCTCTGAGGAGTGAACGTGCTTCACATGGCAGCTCAGGTGGTCCGGCCTGCAGTGTTAAGAGGACACAGAGGAACACGGGACGTTCATGACCTGGCTTGGTACGGCCTGAACACTAGTCTATGACCTGGGTCAGTACGGGCTGAACACTAGTTTCATTCACTTGAATGAATTGGAAGAAGCTGGGGTGACACACAATGCACCAGAGCTACTAACTTCATTCCAAATGGGCCACTAGTAGGATGTGGGATTGTTTAAAAACAAAATAGGTAAGATTGCTTTTCGATCAAATCATAGCCTTTATTCAGAAGGCTAACTTGTCTAGGCATATGCTCATGCTTAGTATTGGTTTACAACATGCGTTTTGTGGGCTGAGCCTGACCGTTATTTACATTTTATTTATGCATAATGCATGAGAACATTACTACTAATATTTCAACCTCCAATTCCACATGGAGTATCTTCGGCAGGCTAGGTATCAGTGCATCTCACCTAGTGTATCCCAGGCCAACAAAACAAATACTGATGCGAGTCCTTGGGCCCAAATTAGCTGGGGTAAAACCATCCAAATTAGCCCATAAAGTCCTGTAATAATCAGAACTGAGGGGACATTTCAAAAAGTTAAGCCGTACATCTACAATGAGCCATGTTGTGCAGAGACTGCAATCATAGCGGGGGTGAAATTCAGACAAAGATTCCAGCACACCGCTATTCTGCGACATGACAGGCATTCGTATCTGTTCTATATAAATCCACGAAAGGATGCAGGCATCTCTCCGGCATCAGCAGCTGTCAGTTCTACCCTCGTCTTCACTAAACGTAGAGCACCGATCTCAGTCGGGACAAACCAAGCCAGAGACTAACCCTCCAACAGAGAGGGAGGAGAGTGTGGCGCAAAAATGTCTCTAAGGAGACGGTTTCACACTGGCAGGCTTTTCACGACGGCCAGCAGACATCGGATCTCATCTTCTCAGGAGTGCAGTGGAGCTGAAAAGCTGGCATTCCCCCCCCTTGCTCAAGAACCCCTCGGTTTAAGCCTGCAAACGAGCATGCACTCTCTAGTAGTACTGAAGCACGGAGTCTGACTCCGTCCTGTTATATCCTTAACTCGCCACCACTCTTACTGATCCTACACCTCGTTACCACCCTGTTTACTTCAACACAACCGTCAACCGTGGGCCTAAATTAAGGGGGTATTCTGTGGGGCAAATTGAAAATCTTGGTGCTAGCAAAGAGGGGGTGGGGGGTGGGCGGGGTGAGGACTATAAAAATCGATGGAATAAATCAAGACCAGTCAGTCAAAACACTACCATTGCGAGCAGGAGTGACAGTGGAGGCCCATCTCTTCTGGTGCAGTCTGTCCCCTGCAGCAGTCTCCCTGTCCCGAGCAGTTCTCCCTGGGAGGGGGGGGGGGGACACGAGGGACTACTATAGTGACGCACGCAAAAGCTCCAGTTCAAATATACAAGGGGGGGAGGGGGTTGGGGGGTATGGGGGGGGTGGGGGCACACTGCTTGCATGTCAAGAGCCGTACTGAAACTGAAAACTCTGCATAGCATTCGTGGCCTTTGATCTGCATGAACATACTCATGTGAAGTGGCCATGATAATGCTTGAGGAGATCTTATAATGGAGTTATAACTATTATAATAATAATAATAATAATAGCTCTCAATGTCAATAAAAATAGTTTGCATGTTCTTTCTGCTTCATGTTTTGAGACATCTTACAATAAGCAGGGGTGTAAAATATGTATGCAATGCTAACCTGATTAACCTGACTATTACTGTACCTGCCAGTAATGTGATGATATTGGGTATAACACTGAAGATGCTGTAACCAGCACAAGATTCCCAACTGTGCTTTCATATGAGGTTGGAAACATAAAATAGCTAATAAATGTTAATAAAAGTTGAGAATTATTAACAATTAGCCTATAATTTAATCAAGGAACTCCCAAAGCAATTGCTCATACATTCTCTTAACTTCCATTTACCATCTTTTAAAATTGGAACTGGGCACTACATTTACTTCAGCTAAATCTCTACTTTCTCCACTCTTAACCAACACTCCATCATGTTTTTCCCTAATAAAAAGCAGATCTTTCAGTTATCTTTTCCAGACCCAATTTACGAACTATTCCTTCACCAAAACTAAGCGAAGTACCACATGATCACAACCTGCAATGACATCTACAGTACCTAACTTTAAGGTTCCTCAACTATTTCAGCAAAACATGACCAGGACAATACTTTCAATTACTGGCACAAGATCTGAGCCAGGCTAAGTCAAAGTAGAAACTATGAGAGCCTATCTTTTCCGGTTAGAAATTTGATTCCTAAGTAGCCCTTTCTCTGAATGTGGTTATTTGCCAAACTTCAAATTGAAACTTTATGGTCAGCTAGGTTGAGTGATATGAACTGAATCCTTATGGTCAGCTAGGTTGATTGTTAAGAACTGAGTCAAAATCTTCCAAATGGCAGCCTGTCCTTGGTAGGTGGATTGAACGAGTAGATGTCTGGGTGATCTCCAAGTCAGCCTAGTAATTTGGCACGCTAACTAACAAGCGCTGCTTGACAAGCATGAAGCTTACAAGAAAACAATGTTTCTGGATGAACTGGATGAACTGAAGTTTGACGTACAGTAGGCTTTGAAATGGATACTTACTGTGTGCAAGAACATTAATTAATGTGCATATAGATCTCCTTGTATCTTTTTCAGCAACAAAAGGTTTGGAGCCCTTTGAAATGAAAGCAGTGACTACGCACCACTTTCCCAAGAAAGTGTGGTGTCAGAGATGTAATTTTAACTCACCTTGTATTCTCAACAGGGCATAGTACTGTCATTAATGCTTCAATTAAGCATAATACTATGTAATTACTAAGATACATTAGTTACAACTGAAACAGCAGATGAAATGGTAGTATAGTAGATAGTCAGTATAGTATGTATATTAAGTACAGTAGATACACCCAGGAAGAGAAGACATGATATACTGTAGAGAAGCACCAGAAAGGAAAGCCTCGTACCTAGAGAAGCCTTTCCCGCAGACTGAGCAGATGTAAGGCTTGTGAACACCGCCGTCGTGCGAACGTACGTGGTACGTCATACGGTCCTTCCTCTTGAACCTCTGCTGGCAGATGGGACACTCGAACGGCTTCTCGTCGGAGTGCGAGAGCTTGTGTCGGTTCAGGTGGTAGACGTCGCGGAAGGCCTTGCCGCACATGTCACAGCCGTGGTTCTTCTTGACGGGCTTGGCGGGCTTCTTGGGGACGCTCTGCGGCTGCTGCTGTTGTTGTTGTTGTTGTTGTTGTTGTTGTTGTTGCTGCTGCTGCTGCTGCTGCAGCATGGGAGACATGATGCTGGAGCCTGTGGAGGCCGAGGTGGTTGCCGTGGTGAGGATGCCGGCTATGGTGGAGATGTAGGAGGGGTTTCCGGCGCTGTTCTCACGGTGCGGCACGGAGGAGATAAGCGGCACCATGGTGGGCGCCGTCTGAATCTTCTTGGGCCGCGACACCATCTTGATGCCCGTGTGACAGGACTCGTGCCGCCGCAGGTGGTAGCTGTCCCGGAAGGCCTTGTTGCAGTAGCCGCAGATGAAGGGCGTCTTGGATTTCGGTTCTTTCTTCACCACGGTGACGCCGCCGCCTCCACCTCCTCCACCTCCCGCGCCGCTGGCCACATTGTCCTTGAGGAGCTCCGCAGCGCTGACCGGCGGCTTGTGGTCCAAGGGGATGGGGAGCACGGGCTTCTGGTCAGGCGGTTCGGCGCCGGAGTTGAGGAGTGGAAGGAGGCTGTTCTGGGCCACCTGGTGCTGGTGATGCAGAGCCTCGTTGGCCTGCTGGAGGGAACAGGACACACAGCCATGCAGAAGCACATCAGTACACACACACACACCCTCGAAGGTACTACAGCAGCAGCAAAGAGAAAGAAGGAAGGCAAAGAGGAGAGAGAAAGGTTTCTGCTCTAGTTTAATTGCGCTACTTCGTCAGCAGAACAAAGGTGTGCTTACACAAGTCATTTTGTGGTGGGCATGAACAACAGTCTGATCTTTGAGGGGTCTATTTGGCAGTCTGGTTTTGTTTAGCCTACAGATCTCACTGATTCCTTTAGTGTATTCATGATGAAGTTTTACTTTTCACTTTTTGAGGTTGAATGAGGGACACAAACTTAATGTCACAAATATCCCCTCAACCGCAGTCAATTAGTCATGAGTTCACTGCAGAAGTATGACACCCAATAGGATTAGACACTTTTAATAGGATAAGGTTTATGTTTTAATAAAACAATTAATGAATGGCATATGTGGGCCACAATGAGCTAACGTCCATGGGTGATATGGAGCCTTGAGGTATAAAACACTTGCCTTTTACTCGAGCTAGCCAACATCTTTTAACACAACAACAAAAAAATCAATGAAATTCCAGGCCTGCTGGCATAGAGCTGCTGAGCACTCAGGGGGTCTACTAGGCTGAAACAGAGACAGCTTTTAAATGAGCAAAAATAGAAAGTGACTCATTTCTGGGGCATCTCAGACAACAGCAGCCATGAAAGTGACTCGCTAGGGGGTCAGGAGGCAGCTGCTCAGCAAGGTGCCGAGGGAGACTGAAAAGTAGACAGTAGACAGACGAGTAGCACGTTTCACGTCTGTGCTGTTAGGTCAGTCAGGCCTAAATTGAGCCAGAGTATACAGGAGCATACACCCATAGATTAAAACATTTTAAATTAATCTCCATGCCTAACGCTGGCCTACCCACGATTCACAGGTGAAAATGATAAGTACGCCGTACCCCCATTTTGGCTCTTGTAAGCATCTGGGGCCTCATTTATAAAATTGGCCTACGCACAAAAGAATGCATAGGCCACTCCTGAGCAAACTTCGGGATTTATAAAAACCAAACTTGACAGGAGAATAGCGGAGAATGTGCTCACCTCCAAGCACACACCCGAGAAACGCTTTGAAACTGATACCATTGTGAACAATAAAATAACCCCTCAAATATGTTGCGCAGTCCAACCGGGAATCATAATAAACTGGATCTGTCATCGCTAAACAATTGATTTATTGATTTATTCTCATAAATAATTATTCTCAAATGATTCCTTTATTTATTTAATCTCAAATAATAATGTGGACAGCATAGGCTGTGCCCAAAGCAATCACTATAATTCAAATACTGTTGTGAATGACTTGTGAACGCCTGAATATTTACACTGCTCTGAATCCCAATTTTGGTAGAGAGCAACAATCACTAGTATGCCCACCTTACTTCTCTGTAAAGCGCATTGTGTTGCCTCTGGGTATGAAACGCGCTATACAAATAAAGCTTTGATTGATTGATTGATTGTCGTAGAGAAAGCCCTCTCACTGCGGGGAAAATGACAGTGCCGACACGCAGCCTAGCCTTCCGCAACAAGAAATAAGTCTGCACTGTTGTGCATTACATATTTACTCAGGAAATGTGTAGGCTCATATATTATAAGGATAATATGATTCACTGCTGTTACACTGAAATAGGCTGTTTGTTGGTGGTGTTTCATTGCCTCATTGTTTGACTCAGAAATCCTCATTCATAGGGCACCCATTATTATAAACTATTTAGAAATCCATATTTGATAAATGAAATAGGTTAAATTGATCCAGTGTTCGATGCCTCAGTCGGGCAGATAAGAGTGCTGTTAATTGTCTTAGATGTTATGGATGTTGCGTCAACGGCTGTCCTGTTTTCATGACATCCAGCATTGTCGGAAACAAATGCCCTCACCTCTACATGTCATCCCTCTGATCCATCGTCTCCTATACCCAGTAATGAAATCAATCAATCACGTGCGTGGTTCATATATTGTCAATGACAATCGCACCTGTTCCATATAATCATGTCCGTGGGTGGGTATAAAAAGCCATTCAATTCCAATGCGTAATGACGCACAATTGCTGCTTTTATATGTAGGCCTACTGCTGTTTGATGTGGAGGATGGAGGATGGAATTCGGAGAGAGCGAGTCTTCAGGGACCGGCAAAACCTACTGGCCAATGACGATGAGTGGCTCATGAGCCGCTTCCGCTTCTTTGCTGCCACGTTTGCCGTCATGTTAGATTTGGGCTGTATTGATTTCTGTGAATTGGAGGCGTTTCACTGGCCATTTATAGGCATTTAGAGGGTGGGACAAAACACACGTTCACGTGCGCAAAGTTTAGAGATGATTGAGATTTATAATGGGGAACCGGCGTGGGACGTGCGTGCGCACTTTGTTATGAATTGTCGGAAAATTGTTGTGCGTACCTTTTTGAACTTGCGGATGTCCGCAACCCTTAGTACGCGAATCCTGAACAAGGTTTTATAAATGAGGCCCCTGGACATTCCAAAAGGCACAACTCGACTCGCTTTTTTTGGTTTTCTATTGGGCGAAAGGTGACTACGGGTCAAACCGGTATCTTTTTTCGTGTCACCTTTTTTGAGGTTCCCCAGCGAGCCGAAGCAAGCCAAAACACTGCACACCTGATTGGTCTGGAAAATGGCAAAGATGGGAAATACCGGTAGGCTATTACCAAATAGTTTAGGCTATTTAACCCACTATGAATATTACTTGTATAAATATTAGGCTATTGAATTGGCCTATCATAGCCATCATTCATTTGATCTGGCTCCGAGAGACTGCGCTACCAGGCCGAATGTCCTATCAAAATACAGGTAGGCCGAAAAAAGTTATTTCAATCTTAATTTGCACTAGTGTAAAAACAATTTTAACATCAAATTCTGCACGTATTATTTTGAAGGGCTATTGTTGAAAAGGCACAGAACTTATTTTGGAGGGATCAGCATTGTTGAAAAAGCTTAAGGGCAAAAGTTAAGAGTTCATGAAATGTAGGCTATAGAGCAAAATGACATTCTATACTATTAAAAGGCGCTCTGTTCGATTTACTGCACTTTTCTCCAATATATGCAATAAATAGGTCCAGGGTAGTCATAACTATCTGTACAGAAAATAATAGCCAATGGTGTAGTGCCTGTGGAGCAAATGCAGAATTAGGTTCTTCGTTTAGGTGTATATGTTTCACTCCCCCCCCAGGCTCGGGGCCGAGGGGCTATCCTTTTACCACCCCGAGCCTGGGTGAGAGGTCACCCGGGCTATATATCCAGGCACACGTCCAGGAGCCATATCACGGTTTCGTCATCCACAACCGTCAGGCCATGCATTGCATCTGATATATCGGACAGTCCTGGATGACATGGTCTGCGGTTTGTTCCTTGGCGCCACCCTCGCACGCCGCACAGGATACCAAGCCTCATCTGTGCATCGGTTAAGCCTCACCCACGCCGGTCTGGGTAAGTCCATCCCGGGAGGGGAAGGACCAGCGGCCGGGATGAAATCACAGAGTCTGGAGGTGTTTGCCTCCCACTCCGCATGCCAGGTGTGTTCCGCCCAGCCTCGCTGATGTTAAGATCTCTGCATTGCTGCAGGAGATCACGTGCGGCAGGCACAAAAGGGTGTCGACTTGAGACCCCGGGGAGGCTCCGCTGTTACAGTGAGCCTGTCGTGGAGCAGATGGTTAGGCTCCACGGCCAGGCAAGCGAGACGTGCTGTGGTTCCTGTGCGGTGGAGGCCAGCGGGCTGGATGCCTGCAAAGATAGGAAGGTTGTCTACAGGAGTGGGACGCAGGCATCCTGTCATGAAGCACAAGGCTTCGTTGATAGGCGGGTCAATGAGGCGGGTGTGAGCGCTGCGGCACCAGACCGGTGCGCAGTATTCACTGGTCAAGTAGACCAGGGCTAGGGCTGCTGTACGCAGTCTTTTTGCCCCGGCGCCCCAGCCTGTTCGGACCAGTCGCCTCATCAACGCCACACCAGCTGTTAACATCTTGCGCAGTGACTCGAGGTGTGGGCGGAACGTGAGCGACCTGTCCAATGTCACGCTGAGGTAGGTTGGTTTGGCGCTGCATGGCAGGAGTGTTCCATCGATGTGCACTCGGAGCTCACGTTTGGCTTCCTTGTGGTTAAGGTGGAAGGCCACCGACACCGTCTTTGCCTCGCTGAGCTTCAATCTCCATTTCCGGAGGTATGCCGCTAGTGTCTGCATGTCCTGGCTCACGTGTCTCCTCCACGGCCTGCCAGTCTCCAGCCGAGTACACCAGCGCAAGTTCGTCTGCATAGGTGTACTTCGCAGAGACTGATTGGCAGGTCGTAGGTGTAGATGTTATAAAGGAGGGGGGTCAGGAGAGATCCTTGGGGGACACCGTTCTTAAGGCGTCACAACCTGCTTCATTGTCCGCTACCGGTGTGAGGGTGAAGATGCAGTTTCGGACAAGCTCCATGATCATGCTGACCATGTTCCTATCAGGCAGCAGGGGGAGCAGCTTGCAGGTGAGGCTGCGGTGCCCTCTCTTTTAGCTGAGAAGCTGTCCTCGATGTCTTGAGTCCTCAAAGCGACTTGATCTACGGTCGATCTCCCGCGTCAGAACCTGGCCTGCTCCTGTGGGAGCAGCAAGTCGATGATTGGTTCGACGCGGGAGTAGATGAGACGCTCAAGGATCTTGAAGGGGATACATAACAGAGAGATGGGGCGGTAACTCTTGGGGTCCCCCTCAGGCTTGTTCGGCTTAGGGATTGCGAGAACTAGGGCTCTTCTCCAGCTTTCGGTGATCTTGAGTTGGCGCAAGCAGAAAGAGAGGAACGCTCTTAACCAGGACTTCAAGGCAGACACGGCATGGAGTATAAGCTCCGGGCAGATAGAATCAGGCCCCGGAGCTTTCCCTGGCTTTACATGCTGGAGGGCAGCAGCGAACTCCTCCGGTGTGAATTCGCCGGCGGAGATGTTACTGTCGCTAGGAGTTGTAGCCTTCCAGAGGTCAGACACTTCTTTTGCCTCGAGACGTGATGATTCGCAGTCTTTGCCCTCGTATGTCCCACTTTTCACAAATTGTGATACGATTTTGTTTGCAGAGATGGGGCAGTGACTGGGGAGTGTCTAGACCTACCAGTGAGGTTGTTGAGGATGCTCCATGCTTTGCGGCTAGTGTGAGAAGTCGATGGAGTTAATAGCCTCCTCCCAGCGCTCGTCTCCTTCAACTGAGTCTAGACTGCAGGGCTGAAACAAGTCTGACTGACTCAGCTCCTGGGGGAGCCCAGAGGAAGGCACAGTAGAGACTCACACTTAGCATCCCAGCATAGTTTGTAACTATTGCGACGTCCGCGTGGGATGGATTTTTTTTAGCCGCAGAGTTCCCGGTACGCCTCGTCCACGTTGTTGGTGTTAGGTGGTGGGAGGCACCTCGTGGATCTGTGGGTAAGGAGGCGGTAGCGTTTCCAGTTGGCCTCTCGTCTTGTTGACAATATATGCAGCCTTGGAAAATATCCAATATTTCCACAGCGGATTTCTTTGCAGTTGCCATCGTGCTTACTGACGTTACATGTGTACTGAAGCATTTGTAGAGTAAAGTGACGCATGTCTTTTGAATTTTATTTTTTATAATATGATGCGGTTATCTAGGCTTAGTAGGCTAACCTATCCTAAAAAGAATAAACAGAATTTTGAATGAGAAACTAATTCTGAAAATTTAGAACTCTGAATGTCTGAGTGAACTGAAATTCGATTGTCAATACAAGGTACGGACCTTCGAACATTCAAGGCCAGCCCTACTACCTGCCGTGGAAAACAGTGAAAACAAAAGCAAGTAGAGTCGAGTCAAGTTGATCTGGTCCAATGCAGTGGAAAAGTGGCATACCAGTAGGCCTACTATAGTTACCAGCAGGCCTACTTGTTACCAGCAGGCCTACTACAGTTACCAACAGGCCTACTACACTTACCAACAGGCCTACTACAGTTACCAACAGGCCTACTACAGTTACCAACAGGCCTACTACAGTTACCAACAGGCCTACTACACTTACCAACAGGCCTACTACAGTTACCAACAGGCCTACTACAGTTACCAACAGGCCTACTAGTTACCAACAGGCCTACTAGTTACCAACAGGCCTACTACAGTTACCAACAGGCCTACTACAGTTACCAACAGGCCTACTACAGTTACCAACAGGCCTACTACAGTTACCAACAGGCCTACTACAGTTACCAACAGGCCTACTACAGTTACCAACAGGCCTACTACAGTTACCAACAGGCCTACTACAGTTACCAACAGGCCTACTAGTTAGCAGCAGGCCTACTACTACAGTGAGCTATTCAAAGGTAGGCGCACACACAGAGCTCCCTGCCACTCAAGAATCTAAATCTGTTTCATGTAAGGTGATCTCCCATGGTGATGGAGCTGCTTTTTCATGTGACCGGCGGTCCACAGGCACAGTGTGTTCTAGCTGAGTGGCGACCAGCACCATCTGTACATTAACTCCACCTAACCACTTCCATCCCTGCACAGGTTCAGGGTATAACTACTGCACCGTGTAACTAGGGCTAGATGTTTCTGGCCAAGTAGCCCTTTGAAAGACAAGCCTGAAGACAACATGCAAGAAAGAGGAGCGCAGTGACATGGACAACTGCTTAGAGAGATACACCTACTATGCCACGGTAGCATCACAAGCTACCAAGTTAGACCCAAGTGGTCACTATATGTTTGCAGTATACTGTCGGATTCAGAGTTTGTTTATTGCCATGCAGTTTTTAAACATACTAGGAATTAGCTTTTGGCCGAGGTGTATAACATGGAGACAACATGGATAGGGTGCAGGCACGAGACAGGACAGTCCAAAGACAGGACAGTGCAAAGAGCGAGTACAAAAAGCGAGTGCAAAAAAGGGTAAGATAAAAAATAAAAAAAAGTAAAAGAATGTATTGAGTGAGTTGGGGTTATTTGTTAATGCCTAGGATGGGGTTAATGAGAGAAAGCTTCTAGAATCACAGGTTAAGTTAGTACAGAACTGACACCGACACCAACGCCTCCAGCTTCTCTCTCACTTTCCTGTGAGTAAGCACGTTGTAAAAGTAGGGTTGTTAAAAATCCAATACACTTTTCCTTCATTGTCAACAAACATCAGCAGTTGAAGTTTGGAAAGACAAAGTGCAGCCGTGGCTGACCTATGGGACATCGAATTGAATTGAAACCTTTATTGCCCCAGAGGGGAATTTCTTTAGCACACGTCAAGCATACAGAAAACATTAAAATGTACGACCATCACCAACACCATCAGACGCAGGTCTGGCTCATGTGTTCTATTCTACACATCTGCTATGGATGAACCTTTCAGATCTTTTCCCAACACATTCAGGTTTTTTGGGGGGTTCTGGGCTGGCTGAGGTGTAACAATCACACCACTACCATCCTTCCAGCCAAGCTCATCATCACAGCAACACAGACTTCCATAGCACACTCCTACACCGTCTTCAGTCAGCTATTTGTGGTAACTAACTAGCAACAATGATTTCTGTTTCAGTGGGGGAACTGTAGAAGGTTTAACGGACTCCCCAGCCTCCATCACCTTTGTTATAGACACATTTGTTTTGGTCTGAGACATGAATCAAGGTTTGTTTGCAAAAAGAGATGGGCTGAATGAAACTGTATGAATTGATATTCTGTTAACATAGAATGCATTGCTGAGAAGGTATAGAATAGGGCTATTGAATTACAAATTAATTTGGGCCAGATTTTAAAAAACATTTTCAGCAACCTTTTAATGCAAATTTTTAATTTTATTGTTATAAAAATAACTGTTAAGTTTCACTTTTGAAATCATCATCAGATTGTCCACAGACGGGCCTCCCATCTTTGTCTCCAGTTATCCAGGTCCTCCATACACTTATTATACTTTTGAAATAAACAGAATATTTGGTCTCATCTGACCCAGGCACATTATAAAGTGCAGAAACATAAGAGCTACCAATGCACAGAACCATAATAAGTGGCATAACATTAACGTACAATAACACACACAATGCCTCCTACCGCACACTGAAGGAACATAACGAATGTTTGAATAGTTGAAGTGTCAGATAGGGATACATTTTTAATAGCAGATGTCACTAGTTTTAATTTTGTCGTCATTCATCGCCTCATCCGTGACCGCAGCATGGTAACACGGGTCCAACAGAAGACGCCAAAACAAACAAACAAATCAAACTCTGCAGTTTAGCGTCCCTCTCCTGCATTCCCTCAGGGACGTTTGCGTGGAAAGTTTGGCATTTCTCAATGTGGTGCCTACAAATATTTTATTCTTTAACTACCTCAATGCACTCATTGCTTATGGATTTAGACCATGCTCGCAGTGCTGTAACTATTTAGGCTACATAACATTTGCTATTAACAAATATTTTTTATAAGATAATATTACCACTAAAATTGATATCAAATTGCCTATTTAATTCAAGCTGGCTGGGCCACTCAGAGGTGGCTTGTGGGCTGGATGTGGGCTGTGGGCTGCCAGTTGAATAGGCCTGCCCTAGGAGGTTTCTGAACCTGAGACCATCTCCAATAATGAAATAGTACTTAGAGAACGTGCCTGTAATCTTATTTATGAGAGGGATACCAAAAACTGTCAAATTGATTTTTTTTTATTTTTTTAAAGTACATAGTTTTGTAAAAAGAAAAGACTGCCTAAAAAGCCTCAGCAGCAGCAATCATAAAGTGCTGCAGCAGACATCTTAAGTCGGCAGCTGCCAGCATTGTCCGATTGGTCACAGCAGCCCATAGAGGATAAGATGGGGGGTGGGGGTTATGAATATTTTTGGTCTGTGGGCGAATAAAGCTTCACATTGAAACCAGCAATCTTACAGAGACAATCAAGGGCCCAAAGATAGAGACAATCTTGTTGTTGTTTTTGGTAATCACCAGTGGGCAGGGTGGAAGACCTGACCCCCCCGGCTTTTACCCTCCGTGTACGCTTTTTTGCGGAGGACACAAATACAAGCAGTGATGCTCAACCCTTGGCGGGGGGGGTCAAAGCAATCCTCCTTGATTCAGGAGATTGTGTACAGCTGCTGTCTGCGTCCCTGCTTAACGCAGGCGGCCTGTCGGTATATGTTAGTTGTTTTTTTGGGATGGGGCAGACAGTTGAAAGAAAAAAAACTGATTTGTTACTACCACTAGCATTTCTTCTAGAACTCTGTGTGTGTATTAGGGGTGTCACGACTGCTGGTCCGAGGCTGTACTGCAATAAATAGCAATTAAAATATTTAATTATTATTTGTTTCAGTTCAGCTTCCGACCACACTTGGCCGATAGCGAGCGTTGTGATTGCTGGGTGCAACACCCGTGGCAGAAACGCAGAAGACGAGCGATTTCCCCCGATGCATTTTGTAAAAATACCAGTGGCTTAGCTAAAGATTAAACATGTTTATTAGCAGCGGATGGCTTTCAAAATCCCCGGGGTTCAAGACAAAACCCTCCTGCATCTTTGAGTACCTTTGAAATTTCTCTGTGACACTATCGAGGAGTTTTTATCCAAGAACCAGGTGGACTGACCGCAGAATGCCATTTCGCTAGGGTCCATGAAGGGACTGCATATACCAGCCAGGTAGTAGTAACGCAAAAAAAAGAAGCTAATGTTTCTTTCGGCCTGGTGTGGGGACCTTTGTTGGAACGTCTTTACAAATCAAGATGGCCTTGATAGCCTAAACGTCATCCGCTGTTTTTGTTGAAATAAAATCGAAAATCAAATTAAAAAGTGACCTTAAAATCGAAAATTGAATCGAATTGTGGATTTGAGAATAGCGACACCCCGAGTGTGTGTGTATGTATGTATGTATGTATGTATATACGTGTGTGTGTGTGTATATGTGTGTGTGTATATGCATGTACTGTATGTGTGTGCGTGCGTGCGTGCGAGTTAATGAGAGCGGGAGAGCTACCAGACAGTTCAGGCCGTGTGTGTGATTGCTTGTTTGAGACAACCGAGCGTTCAGACACGGACTCACAGACACTGAGCCACAGGGAGAGCAGCCCGCTGTGCCTTCACGCTGCTCTGATGATTTTGATACAAATCCACTCTGAAGGCTGAGGTCATTCCAAGATAAATAGTGCCGAAACGGGAGTGGGAGGACGTGGAAAATAACCAGAAACTACACACAAATAACAGCAGCCGGTTCTGTTTTCATTCATTCCAAGACAAGGAGAGGGGTTTGCAATGACAGAGGGAGAATCTAATTTGCAGAAATGTTAAACTGTTTACATATCAGTGCATCTCGAAGACAGGAGGCTTGGACTTGAAACTAAATTGTTCTTAATAGGCCCACTTAGCTAGGCTTACACTACAAAAAGCAATGATAGGCCCAGTTTTGAAAATGTATCAAGAATAATCAACACTCCTACATTTGAGGTAAATTTGATATGTCGTTTTCAGCAGAGGCCTAGCTTCAGCAAGTGTGTTCATACTGCTCAGAATGAGAGAGTGCAACTGAACTATTGAACTAATGTTAAAAGGAGTTTCTGACATGTTCTTGTGCTAGGCTACAGTTTGTTCTTACAGTTGATATTTGCTTTCCCACAAAGCTAATGCTCATATGTCCATTGTTCAGGACTAGCACGAATTATGGACTGGTACCTGCTCCAAATTAAACCGATAAACTGAACTAAAGCTTCCATATCCATATGGGAAATATACTCTGTAGGGTACAGCAAACTGTCCTTTCCCTTAGTCCCATGTAAGCTACAGGAAAGCATGTTCAGCAAAACACTATTGAAGTAACAACGGCTATTTAGGCCTACAGTACATCGGTTGTGTGCTTTCAGCTTTGTACTGCTGCTGCACTTTGCGTTCTATTAGGTAGAGTAGTATGAGAACCTTGAAAACGATGAGAAAAGTGTGGATCATTTTCATCAGATCTAAGAGGATTAGGACAAGCCTATCGAGAGCAGCATAGCTTGACAACCCCCCCCCCCCCCCCCTTCAAACACATCCAGCAACAGGACGCCCAGAGAACAATAACAAGTGGCAATAACAAGTAGAATAGAGTGCAGGTCTCATTAGATGCTTCATCACATGCGGTGAATCAAAAAGTAGCCTAATAACGAACTTGGTTTCCAATTTCCTCCCCCCTTCATCACACCAGCTTCAGGTATTTCTGCCTTGTAAGCCACAAAATAAAAACTACCAGCATGGACCTCTCGGCCCCCGCCAATTAACTGGAAACAGCTGAACCTCCTCAGCGTGTCGGTAGCAGAGCGAGGCTATACAACTGTGTTGGTACAGAACTAACCCAGGCTCGCGGTTTCCGTTAACCGGTAATTACCGTTTTTTGTCAGGGAAAATCTGATGAAGTTCCGACATATTTAAATCTCTGCGGTCATAATGTCCGGTGAAAATTTTAATTGTATTAAAATAGGCTAAAATTAAATTTCCACATATTCTGATTCCTTCTATATATAAAAAACAAGGTGGGTGCAGGGGGGGTGGGGGTAATAACCATATGATACTGACAATGGTGATGTGTCAAACTATGTCAGGTTTATCACCCCTGCAGAGGAACAGGTTTTAGAAACTTGATGGCATCTCTGTTCTTTACTTATGCTCAAACCAGAGGTATTGCTGGCACTAGTCCTGATGGACTTTTTGTGGAACAATACTCTTTTCCCAGCAGCCATTTTGACATCATATTATGGCCCTGTGTGCGCGCACATGCGTGTGAGCAGGACGTTTGGTATTGCTGCTTTCGTTAAGTTGAGAGCTTTATACTAGTCCAAACCCCATGTCTCTGATCTTCCCATGTCGAGATAAGGCCATTTAAATTCCCTCTATTGACAATTAATTAATTGATCATTGTCAATATTGACAAAGCATAGTTCATTCAATCACCTGTCAAGTAGTGTCAAAAGCACCAAACGGTTTCCAATGGAGAGTTCCCAGATGGTTATGCGATGCAAACCAAAGCATCTGGTGTCAGGTTAGCCTACTGCCATCTTGAAAAAAATCCTAGGGGGGAAACACTGCACTTCACGGCGCCCTCGCATCCAGTCTGAACATAGCATAAGTTCCCAAAAATGAATGGAGGTGAATGGCCATGTTTGGGCGACCCGTGGACCCGCTCCATGATTTGGATTCGCTTCAAAATGTAATGGGTTCTAAGTTGGACCATGCTACACCGTTCCAGAGTTTTGTGAAAACCGGTCAAGTAGTTTTTGCATAATCCTGTTAACAGATTTACAAACAAACAAAACCACACACGTCATCAAAAACATTACCCCTCTCCCTGCGCTGACGCTGGGCCCGGGGTAATTATGGCCTTGTTCCATTTAGGTTTTAGGTGGACCAGGGCTGATATTGTGCACGCTGGCTCACTGGAATCACTGTGACACACTAAATATAACGGGGCCTTAATTAATTTTATCAATACACCTTTTTACCCTGCTATGACATGTCAAAATGGCTGCTGGGAAAAGGGTTTATTGAATAAACGTTGCAAAGTCGTATTGTAACAAATGTAAAACATCCATTAACAGTAAGGATAGAAATGCATTTCCACATGACATCGCAACTTGCCATGATAGTTAAGAGCTGTACTCTGAATAAAAGCGTCAGCTAAATGACTTATGTACCATCGTCAGAAGATGGTACAGCTCCTAAAAAAACATGGGTGCCCATGTCTGCTGCCGCCTATTACTGTAGTTTCTGTGCCTGTCTCTGTAGGTCATCCACTGTGCCTAATAATAGAATGTGAAAAACGCAATGAGGACTCCACACAACAAAAAATGAAATTCGCAATGTGTCTTTGGTTGTAATGCGGTGTACATTTTCAGAGCCACAGAAACACAAAATCTGGCACAACATTCATACTGCATACAAGTTTACATGAATTAATTTCAGGAGAGAGGACGGAATGCTGCTGAACTTTTCTTTAACATTTTGCTTGTTGCTGATACTGGCTCTGAAAACGCTTACGCTAATTGAAACGACTGACCAAGAAAAATCTCAGATATGCACGGAGGTTACCAATGGTCAGCTATGCAGCTAACGTTAGCTTGTTTTTGCCAGCTTAATGCATAACTGGAATTCTTTCTACAACGCGCGCTTACATATTTTGGGACTTTGAAAGAGCATTGATTCTAAAAGGGGGGAAAGTTTGGAATCGGAAGTGCCGGTGATTTCCTTCCCTCCTCCTCGTGCCCTGTTTCTATATGGAAGATTAGCTCCACTTCCCAAACGTTTAAGTTACAAATGCAATCATATAAATGTAATAAAACAATGCGCATATAACCGGTAATTAAAACACTTCGACCACACAACACCATCCGTAGCTTGGTGCAGGAAATGTGCTCGCAACGTTATTTTGAAGAAGAGGCTAGCTAGCGGTAACAGTTAGCTACAGCTTGCTAGCTGGCTAGCTCATTAACGTTAGCGCGGGCTTCAACACTGGCGAGCTAGCTCATTTCTAGCAAAACATTAGGTACTTAATTTCAATCGCTAAAACAACTTGCTTTAAGACGGTCTTGTACAAACATCGGTCAAAACATCAATAATCAACCAAAATTAGGCTAAAGGCGAGCGTCCAGATTCCCCCTGAGAGCGTCATCCATAGACCTCACAGCTGGAAGTCTGGGGCTGCTAGTGAGCTAGCTTAGCTTGCTTGGTTATCGGCTTGCTTTTCAGGCTAGCCAATTTAGCTGGCTAGCAAGCTAACGACCATTGTTTTGCTTGAGTAGCTATCCTTGATTCCAACGCATAAAAATCATTACGAGCACGTCTGCATGAAGGATTAAGACAGGAAATTATATGGTTTATGTAATTCCTCCCTCATTCTAATTCTTACCTGGAATAAAAATGTACTCCAACTCGGTTCCATTGCAACACTTAAATTCTGCAGGAAACCTACAAGGAATAGGAATCTACAACAAAGCAGATAGCTAACATGGCAGCTGCTACAACTTCCTGTAAGCCTCCGGGCCAAAGTAGCGGGAACTTCTCCTCAATAAGCCTCAATAGCATATCCGATTTTGGCGCCGAGCGCGTTAGACAACGCTATGTGTTTTCAAAATAAGAGCATGAGCTGAAATGTGTCCGAACCGAACGCGTTATTTCGATGAGGGGAGGCCTACGGTACCTACCCGCGAACACCCATAATCTTTATCGGCCATTGGTCCTGAAAGCTGAGTTTTGCATTTCGCACTATCTGCGTGGGTGTGATCCTTGTACCTACATATCCTCCAATATCAGCTGGGACAGAAAATGATGCTCTTTAATGGGGCTGGCTATAGCCTAGGCTACTACAAATTGTGGCCCTCAATATTGGGGTGAAATGGACTCAGAATGAAACAGCATTTTGACCCGTGTTGATATGAATAGAGGACATAGGTAAGGCAAACCCCTCTCACACCTACGCGAATGTTAAACATACCAATATTTTTATATACTTGTTTCTCTCACCTCTCTGAATCCATTTCAGCCCCATATTGAGGGGGCACAATTTGTAGTTTAGCCAACCTCACTAACTGGACATGATGGATGTAAATAATCTTTAGTTTTAATTGATTATATATAAGTAGGACATTCGTTTCTGTAATTCTATATTTTATTTGTGTGTGTGTGTGTGTTTCTATCGTATTTCGGACAGAATGTGTTCTTTACATGTTTTCGCAGCCAAATTACAAAAAGTACATTTGTTTTTGTGTGACTTTTATTTTGAAATTGCTACCGGAAACGAGTTTCCTTATTGAGGTTAGTTTCACACTTCTCCGGGCTAAACCATTTCCATTGTGGATTTTTGGTGGGATGTTTAGGTAGCTAAACACGTTGGCTTACTATAGGTCCTCTTTTAATGATACGCACATTTGTTATTATTATTGTACAACCATTTCAATGTTACATTACGTTTGACATAATAATAATAACAGCAATAATATTAACTATAATAAATTCCTGTTTGGGATGGTTTAGCTGGCCGATGGGTGCATTCCAAAAGGTCAAAAAAGTAGCCTACATAATTTTCATCATCATCCGCGCCTCTAGCAAGCAAACATAACAGCAACAAGTTGATCCAATCCAAACAATCAATTGCAATTTTTATCTAAAGAGACTATTTATATTGTTCAAAAGTCCTTCCCTAATTGTGGATGTCTATTGCATTCTTCTGCGGTAAGATGAAAAACAATATTAGTTGTTTTACATTATTATTATTATTATTATCATTATTATTAACATCATGTACAGTAGGTTACTGTGGAAGTTGTTTTTATGAAGGCTTAATCAGTGGACAACACCACATTCTCTACACAGTGGTATGGCTACTGATATGTCATCAAGTCCAGTGTAACAAATGTGAACTGGTTAAACTCATTCCTCAACTGGAAAAGGTAGCTCGGAGAGCGCATACAGCATACCTCCGCCCATGATGCATGCACAGTTCAAATCAGGTTTTCATTGATAAGCAGTAGCCTACTTGGTAGTTGGACGTTCTCATGGGGATTATTGAAGTTCATCTACCACTGCCTCTGCAGGAAAAGCCCACACCAAGGACAGCCAGAGTATGTATGGGTAAATACTTTCCATGGCAAAATGAAACATGATGCATGTTGTCTATACAGATGTTGAGGGCAGGGCGTGGGCTTTTCAAGTTTTTGACTGCTCTGAAACTATTCTGCAGAAAATCTTGATTGTGGATGGGAGTCATACAGCCACTGATACTCCAACAACATGTGAAATGGATACACCATTACTAAATGCATGAGAGATATTGTTTCCTATCAAATCAATTGATTTAACATTTAAATTCATCCACCTGAGTTTGTCTATTGCCCCACTCCTGAGCCAAGTCCAAAAAATGAATGGGCGGCTGTGTGTGGGCGTCTCTAGCACAGGTTGGAGCCGGCAGCGGTCAGTTCGGGATCTGCCCCGTGATTCAGATCCGCTTCAAAATTGGTCTGGTAGTTTTTGCGCAATCCTGCTTACTAATTCAGAGAATTTTGTCAGCACGTCATAGTGGCTTCAGGAAGGGACGGGGAATAATGGACTCTGTTGCGTGCCTGGAGTCAGACATAGTGAAGGCACAGGTGAATAAGAAGTGGGTAATTACTAATTACCGTGTTTTTAGCTGTGGAGAAAGTGTATAACCTATACTTCCGATTCTGGATTCTGGAGTGATGTTGTCTATCAAACCGCATCAAAATCTGACCTGGTTCCTCATAACCCAGTTTATAATAGAATCTGTAGATTTGTCCTTGAATGTACTTTTTCTACGCATCATTGTTCAATGTATCATGCACTGAAATGACCATCCTTAAATGTAAGACATTCACTGGCTTCAAATGATATTTAAATGTATTAATTTAAATTATCATCGTTATTTAAAACAGTGTTTTAAACGTGTTCCTTTTAATTCAAATGACCTATTTAGGCTCTCTTCTCAACCCTATTTTTTTGCGTGGCTGTAAGCCAGTGCACCTAGGATAGCGTTTGTCCAGTTATCACTCCCTTCCTTACTCCGACAATGTTGACCTGCATTTCTCTGTTGGCACCACAAGAGGCAGTAGTCCCAGCACACCAAAATCAAGAAAGACACCAAAATCAACCTGCCGATCTCCACTGCACAAGTAGCGTAGTGGTTAGAGCATTGGACTCCCACCCGGGATCGGCGACCCGATGGGGATGATTTTATGAGACTATACCCCAAACCTCCACATGTTCATCTTTTCACTCCAACCTTTACCCCTTGCCTTATAGGTCAGATCCTGTCCCAACCCCAACCCTTATTCTAACCCTAACCCACACTTGGGATGGAAGAAGGACACCAAAACCAACCCGCCGATCTTCATTCCACAAGTAGAGTAGTGGTGAGAACATTGGACCATAGGATCCCCTCGAAAATGAGATGGTTCATCTCAAGGGGTTTGTCCTAATAATATTTGTAATATTTATAATATTTGTCCTCCTGTGCCACTAGGCTTGAGAACCATTGGAAGGATAAGATGTGTCAATGGTTTCACAAAACATTCTATAATAGGTTTTTCTAATGACAATCTCAAGCGAATCAGTGGACTTTTTATTCTCTTTTTTTGACAATGTCAAGTATTTCCTTTTTATCAACACCCCTAATAAAAATGGAGTAGGATATTTTAGGAGCAATATTGAAAGATATAGAAAAATGTGGCCCTGTCACCATGATTACCCAGAAAGTGGAAACAGTAGAGCCTATGTGCTAATTCACTGCACTCAACACAGAGGGAGAGACTGGTGATCTGGGAAACTTCATGGAATCTGAAATTATATTATTAATATAAAATAATTTAATGAATATAAATTATGAGTAATTCTATTATCTCAGTGAGACAGGGTTTAAGCGATGCACTCTCCAGTCCACTAGGTGGTGGTAATGCACCCAAACGTTGGTCGCCAACCGCTATAAATACCCACAGTCACAGAGGAACAGGAGGAGGAAGAGAGCACTGCTGCTGTGGTTCGTTTCCTCCCGTAAATATACCGTCTTCTCATTACAATACGGTTTGATAGTGTCTGAAGACTCGATTAAATGGTGTAAGTATATGTGTTTTCTCTGTTTATTTGAGAAAATAACGGTCTCGTTAGCTAGCACTGGGGTAGCCTGCTGCTAGCTCACGTTAGCAAGACAACAATCAAACGTCATGGCTGTTTTCGACCACAATCATGCTTTTAAGTTTCGGTTTAGCCTCACTAGCGTACTACGGGCACTTGGGCGAATTACACAACTCATGTTCTAACGGTGTAACGTTTGATGTCTCATATTTGCAAAAAAAACCTTGCTAGAGGATTAGCTAGCTAGACTAGCTCACAGCCAGCTAGCTGTTTGTACGGAAATGCTGAGCTCACGTGCTGGCGCTGCAGACCCAGTGAGGATGACATGATGCTAGCTGGCTAGCCACTTAGTTTGACTAAATTAGCACGTTTTACACAATTTAACAGCTTGTTATATCTGAGACACGTCCACACTGTAATGTAGTTGATGTTGTCTCAGGTGGCCATGGCTGGGCGCCGTGTGGAGTGCTCATGGAAGAGGCACATAGCCGAGCAGCTGAAACACAGAGACCGTGTGCAGCGGCAGGCCTTTGAGGAGATCATCCAGCAATGTCAGTTCATTCTGCCTTTGAACAAAACACGTTTCTCGTTATCTGTTGATGATATTGATTGATATTTGGAAAACGAAGGTCTTGGGACCAAAATGTCTTTTTGCAAATAAGGACAGTGTGGGAATCCTCTCTTAGGCTGAACCGTCTTCAAGGACTTGATCAGCATCAGCCTTAACAGTCAATATATTGTGAAATGTATAATTTCCCCTCGGAATAAGTGACCCTCTTATTTGTTTTAGATAATCGTCTGTTGGAGAAGTCAGATCTACAGACTGTGCTATCGGAGAGATATCAAACAGACAAATATGAAACCAGACACGAGGCCAGGTAAGCAATGGCCGTTCAGGCTTATAGACATGGGGACGTCGTATTGATACACATGCCTTGCAGTCTGTCTTAACATTGTCTGTGGTTTTGCAGTCCGGGTTCGGACATGGGCCGCAGTGACTCCGTACAGCATGAGATGGCCCAGATGAGAATCAGACACCAGGAGGAGCTCACAGAGCTACACAAGAAACGCGGCGAGGTTAGCCTTCCCATAGTCTTGCATAGCCAGACCTATCTCCACACTTCTACATAGCCAAACCTACATAGCCAGATCTATGGCTCTGGCTGCACTCCTCACCATTCGGAAATGTGGGGGGAGGGGGGGTCTTTTAACCAGTCAATGGTCTTGGGCGGAGCGGTTGTTAGGTTGTTGTTTCATGTAGTGAAGGGGACATTGAAAACGGTAGCACGCAGATGGCCGAAGGGGAGGAGTCTGTAATTAATCTAATTGGCTGGGAGAATCTCCATTGCCACTGATTGTGCAGTAATTAACCCTGTGCAGTAATTAACCCAATGACGAGGCATTTTACAAAACCTACATCCGGTGAGTCAGACTGGTGCCATCATGGTTACCTTGCTATGATATAAGTTAGCCATACGCATAGAAGGTACTGTCTTTGTGTGCCCCCGTAAGCTTGTCCCTGAGGATTAGAAGTGGGTCTGGCGGGCTGGAGATAGAGCAGGAATGAAAGGCTGCACTTGATTCTAATTGACCCCATTACCTTATCAGTCACAAGACTACCGTTGTACAACAGGGACTGATGACTTGACCATGAAGGATCAAGCCACGCTGTATGGTCAATCAATAAGCTTGAGTTTTCCATGGCCGTTTCCTGCTCTGTTCTTATCCCTGCGCGGTTGGTTGTGATAATGATCGTGTCCCTATGGTTGTCTTCCTTAAACAGCTGGCTCAGAGTGTGATTGAACTTAACAACCAGATTCAGCAGAAAGACAAGGAGATACAGAGCAACGAAGCCAAGTGAGTAGTAAATCCACAAGCTATTAGTTTCAATCTGTTCTCACCCTCCCCAACCTGCTGTGTCTGGATGCCTCCGCCCCCTCCCCTGACATGTTTCCCGTCATGTCTGCTGTGTGTGTTCTCACTGATTTGTGTGTGTTTATCTTTCTCCTTTCATGTAAAGAACCATGTGCTGCATTGATTTGTATGAATGGTGCTGTATAAATAAAATGCCATTGCCGTTGTGGTAGGATGCTGGAGTACCAGCAGCAGATCGTGAGGCTGGAGGGGGACTGCCGGGAGTTGCGCAGCACCCTGCAGGACCTGGAGCGCGCTAAGCAGACCCTGAGGGACGAGTATGACGCCCTGCAGATCACCTTCAGCGCCCTGGAGGAGAAGCTGCGCCGCACCACCGAGGACAACCAGGAGCTTGTCTCCCGCTGGATGGCGGAGAAGGCCCACGAGGCCAACCGCCTCAACGCAGAGAACGAGAAGGACTATAGGCGAGTGTGTGTGGTGGGGGTGGACAATGTGGTCATTTATTAGACGCAGTTAACCAAAGCGACTTAACAATGTTTGGCGCTAGTGTTTGGGGTTAAGTATCTTGCTCAAGGGCACCACGGTTGTCAAGTGGCCTGTCCGTCAACCAGCGACCTTTTGGTCCCTGGTCCATGCTCTAACCACTAGTCTACCTACTGCTACAAGTCTGCTGCTAAGTGTCCCTAGTGGTGGTTTATTAATCGGAGCATGCTGGGGCGAGATCCTCTGGGGGAAAAAACGATATTTGTGGATACCAGTGGGCAAGACACTTGGATTTTGTGCACGGTGGATGATTGGCCCTCACGAATAGTGGGCTGTGTGGGGAGGCTGATCTGGCCTCTGGTTGATTGGTCACTGCATTTGTGTGAGTTGTAGGTAACGTATCTGGCACATAAAGTATGATTTTAGGCTACTTAGACTTTCTTCCATATTATCTCCCTTCAGAGTTTGTTAGCAACAGTGTTCTCCTTTTCTGGAGTGGATGAGTTTTCCATTTAGTCCCGACTATACACTCCCGATGAAATATGTTCAAATGCAGCCGGATTTGAAAAGTAGGCACTGGCACCGCCCCATGCCCTTGTTTTGTCCCCATGCCCTTGTTTTGTGGCATTTTACTGCAGACGAGTGGCTCACAGTTGCTGTATTTTGATGCGAGTTTTCCTGCTCTTTGCCTGCCAGGCGTAGACAAGCCAAGCTTCAGAAGGAGCTGGCCGACGCTGCTAAGGAACCTCTGCCCATCGACCTGTGAGTCTCCGTCTCTAAGCTACCAGGGACAACTGTTATAGCACCATCTCTGCCAATTAGCCTTGTTCTCTCTGCTCTTCTGGTGACTCATGTTCTGTTTTGTCTTTTGTCCTCCTCAGGGACGATGACATTGAGGTTTTAGCCGAGGATTCTGGGAAGGGGACAGGCGAGGCGTCTCCTAACCATCCGCTCAGCCGCACCCCTAGGTAACAGCGGCCATCTTCCTATACCAGTTCCCATGAGCCTCGATTTGTATCTACATACTCTCTGCTGTGGCCTCATGTAGTTGACGAAGATCTCATCTGCTCTCTCTCCTGTAGTAAACGTATGTCGCAGACTCCCCCGGGCGGCATGTTGGACTCCATCGCCAACATATTTGGGTATGTAAATAACCGCTAATAGTGTGTTGGTGTGGTCAGGGTTCCGGGTGTCTTCCCTGCTCTCTTGGTCTCTGGGGGCCTACCTGTCTGTCCTCATGTTGATGCGTGGTCCCCCATGCTCCTCTCTGGGTAGACGTCTGGGTGTGTCAGTTCCTGTTCTTGATGGCGTCTTTCTGTCTCGTCTGCAGCGTGTCTGAGTCTGTGCAGTCCGGACTCCTCCCACCAGACCCCAGGTGAAGCTCTCTGTGGTGTCTCCAGGGCCCCCAGCTGCCTGTGTGCCTGTGGTTGTTTGTGCTGCTAGAGGAGGCTGTACTCCATTACTAATAGAGGCCTATGAAGGCACAATTACATTTTGGTTTCATGGACGACAAGAAGTTCCATGTTTACAGAGTTTGTTTCTTCCCTAAAGACCCCCCCGACATCTGACAGTCTTGAGTCAAGGATGTCGATGTTAGTCTGTGGTTGCCCCATTCATATATAAAACACATTGACATTCATTTCAAATTGTCTCACACACAATATTGTTTTTGTTTGATTTTAATTGTAATTTCCCTGCCTGTAACTTCCATCTAAAACATGCAGGAACACTAGAATTGACGAGTATCACTAGTCTCACTAGTCACAAGTCTCCTCTGATACTTGGTTTTGACTGCATTTAACCATGTTATGGAAGAGACTTTTCTTAGTAGAATTCCACAATGTTCCCTCAAGCATTCCCCTTGTATTAACTTTTGAGTATGTTGTAGTATAGCAATAGTTGAATGACAGTTGTGAACTGACCTGCTCATGACCGAAGTTGACATGGATGATAGTCCCTGCTTCCCTCGCTTCCTGACCAGAGATGCCTCTCCCCTTTGTTGTGCCCCCTGACTACGCACTGGCCTCCAGGACCGCTGCATGTCACGCTGTGAACTCTTTAAAGTCGCACTGAAATGAAAAAAGCATTCTGTCCCATTTTGGTTCACATAATTGGTCATAGTGTTCACCTATTCAACGATGTATGCCAAAAAAAAATCAAAATTCTACTTTTGTTGTAGTCTTATATCAAAATATATAATTTCTTACTTCCTGGAAAACGGTAGGTCACGTGCAATGACGACAACAGGTACCTTAGATTTTAGGCCAATAACCTCACGACATCCACCCGTCAATCAACGCTATCCTTCTGTCGAATCTGTCTAAAGTTCTTAAAACCCGTCCACTTGGTAATGTTCCAATCAAATTCCTCTAAACATATGTCCCACCCTCATAGCTTGTTTGCGTCGGAAATACGTCAAACTACGGAAGTTAGATCTCAAACGTCCGTTTCAGTGCGACTTTAAGCATTCCTTTGTCTCCCTCTGTGTGGTTTGAGTTGGTGGTTGGTTGGTGGGTGGTTGGTTGGTGGGTGGGTGGTTGTTAGTAAGGTTTGGCTGAGGGATCTGACATCTCATCTTTCCCCCGCAGACGTCGCCCTGGCAACTCTTTCAGCACCTCACCTGAAGGCAGCGAATCTCCGTCTGGGGTGTGTGCAGAGGTCCGCGTCCCCTCCACCGCCCTCCATGTCTTTGTACGTATCTCTCTGTCTCACACACACACACACACACGCATATATATATATATATATATATATATACATACACGTGTATATATATATTAGTAGGACCCCACTCATCCGAACTTCAGAGATCCGAACCTCCCGGTCTACCGGACAGGCTTAAAAAAACGTTTTTTTTTTTTTTTTTAGCCTGCTATCTGGTTACTGGGGGGATTTTCATTACAGTACTTTACCCTACTGTGAATAAAAACAGAACTGTATGTAGACCTACATGTTGCCTGTAGGCTGTAGCCTACTGTCACGTTTCATTTTTTTGTTACTCTAATGTCTAGCGCGAGTCTGCTGCGCGAGAGATGCATTCCTTGGTAGCCAGAAAGCGCGTCAGCAACCTGAAGCAGATGAGCATTGAGTCATTTTTCGTTCCCAGTTAATGGACTTCAGGAACACAGACGTGTTGTGAGCATGTAGATTAGCCTATACTAGCCCTACTGTATTTGTTAAATAATAGCCTACAGCCTAGGCCACGTTAGCCTACATCGGTTGTTTTAGAGACTTTCTTTTAAGCTACAATAGCCTAAGACATGACAACTTCTGTCATTTCATTTATTGATTATCATTTGCTCTAATTGTTCTAATGTTGGGTTGTTTTTAGGCTATACCATGCTCTGTGAATACAGTAGCCTATTGATGCAGCGTACACCTCATTTGAGAATAAAGTACTGTATTTACATACTATTTATGTAACGCTCTTCCCCAGGCCCTGAGAGCCATCCCCTGAACTCATGTTCAAAAAACTTCTTAAGACACATGTTCAGGCAGGCCTTCGGCCATCTATAACGCCTTGCTGCTCGCAATGTTGTTTTATCTGTTCTGTGTCGTTTTAATCTTGTCTCGTGTTGTATTGCCATTTTAATTTATTACTGTAAAGCACTCTGTGCATCCGTGCTGTGAAGAGCGCTATATAAATAAAGCTTACTTACTTACTATTTGATCAAAGCACGCACTCAAGTGGAAATTCGGTTAATTTATTATAGGCTACTGTAGGTCTATTATAGGCTAGGCTGTATGAGTTTAGTTGGCTATTTGATTGCAATTTTGATGCATTTTCACAAGTAATTATGGGTATTTATTGGTCTATTATGAGTCTATATGAAACAAGTATACCACTTATTGAATTTGGTGCATTTTAACAAGTTTCAGTCATCCGGACATTTCAGAGATACGAACGACCTTCGGTCCCGTTGGGTTCGGATAAGTGGGGTCCTATTATATATATATATATATATATATATATATATTATGCATGTATGGGGTGAAGGTGTTGGCTCAGGAGCTGAATGTGGTCAGTGATGATCTGTAAAAGGTCTGATTGCCCAAGTCCCTTCCCTGCCCTTTGGCTCCCAGCAGCCCCTGCTCTCTACCCAGCATGCTCTAGTGATGCAGTGTTGGGTTTGTGGGGCTGCTGACAGACCGGATGACCTCTCAGTCTGTGTCTCTTAGGAGACCAAGGGTTCACAGTCATGATGGACATCCAACATAACCAACCACCAAGGAGTGTCGGGGTGTGGGATTGGGATAGGTAGATGATCTCAAGTTTAAGCTGAGACCGCAAATTCAGCTCACAGTACAAGGACAATGTGAGAATCCAGCCGACTAGAAGGGGGCATCCATATTGTTTTGAGTGCTGCTCTCTTTGTCTCACTGCCTATCCGTGCATTTTGGCCTCTAAGAAAAAGCCTGTGTATGGGGTGGCTTGTCTGTTGCAGGAAGCCCATGACGGGGAGGTTAACGCGGTGCGGTTCAGTCCCGGGTCTCGCCTCCTCGCCACCGGTGGGATGGACCGCCGGGTCAAACTGTGGGAGGTGATCTCAGGTGCGTCCGTCCTGCAGTCTAGAAGTCTCCTGTTTTTAAGACTGTTAATGGTTCCAGATCTGAAGGTCAATGATGAGCTGTAAAAGGTCTGATTGCCCAAGTCCCTTCCCTGCCCTTTGGCTCCCAGCAGCCCCTGCTCTCTACCCAGCATGCTCTAGTGATGCAGTGTTGGGGTTGTGGGGCTGCTGACAGACCGGATGACCTCTCAGTCTGTGTCTCTTAGGAGACCAAGGGTTCACAGTCATGACGGACATCCAACATAACCAACCACCAAGGAGTGTCAGGGTGTGGGATTGGGATAGGTAGATGATCTCAAGTTTTCAAGCTGAGACCTTCTCTTGAAGATAATGTTGATGTTAGATACTTGTTTACTCATTGATTGTTGTTCTGGTACAGTATGCCTTGTGCTAGATTGGCTTTTGCAAGGAAAAAGTGTTCATAGTGCATCTGGAAAGTACTCACACCCCTTCACTTAAATTCATTTTTTCCTCATCAATCTACACGCTATCCCATAATGACTGATTTTTTTTGTGTGCAAATGTATAAAACGGAAATATCACATGTAGGCATTCACACCCTTTGGCAGTGATTACAGCCTCAAGTCGTCTTGGGTATGATGCTACAAGCTTGGTACACCTGTATTAGGAATATTTTTCCTATTTTCTGCAGATCCTCTCAAGCTCTGTCAGGAGAGCACAGCTATTTTCAGGTCTTTCCAGAGATGTTCAGTCAGGTTTAAGTCTGGGCTCTGGCTGGGCCACTAAAGGACATTCACATACTTGTCGCGAAGCCACTCCTTTTGTTATCTTTGCTGTGTGCTAAGGGCTGTTGTCCTGTTGGGAAGGTGAACCTTCACCCCAGTCTGAGGTCCTGAGTGCTCTGGAGCAGGTTATCAAGGATCTCTCTACACATTGCATTCATCTTTCCCTCAATTCTGACTCTTCTCCCAGTTCTTGCCACTGAAAAACATCCACACAGCATGATGCTACCACCATTGTTTCACTGTAGGGATGGTATTGGCCAGGTGATGAGCACTGCCTGGTTTCCTCCAGACAAGGCGCTTGGCCTTCAGGACAAATTGTTCAATCTTGGTTTCATCAGGCCAGAGAATCTTGTAAAAAAATATATATATATATAATAATAATTTTGTAATAAGACTAAGAACAAAATGTTGAAAAAGTGAAGGGCTTGTGTACTTTCTGTATGCAGTATTTTGTCTAGCTCACCTGTTTTAACACCATTTCATGATCCTTTAATGACCAGAAACTAGGCAGCACTTCACCGCTGTCGCCCTCCTCTCCACAGGTCGCTGTGAACCCAAGGGAGCTCTGACAGGCAGCAACGCTGGGATCACCAGCATTGAGTTTGACAGCGCTGTAAGTGTCATAATCTACCCCCCCCCCCCCCCCACCAATCATCCCAAATTTGTGTCTCCTCCCAACCGTAGTTTCACCTTTTCTAATACTTAAACTCTCAACTGTAGTTTCTAACACTTCAGCTCTTGTCCCTCTCCAGGGCTCGTACTTGCTGGCCGCCTCTAATGACTTTGCCAGCAGGATCTGGACGGTGGAAGACTTCAGACTGAGGGTTAGTATGCCTCAAGACACGCACCCTGGTGTGTGTGTTATATACATTTATGGGTTTGTTGCGTAGGTCAGGCATATGTGGTCAATGATGAGATGTTTAAGGTCTGATTGCCCAAGTAACCAACCACCAAGGAGTATTAGGTCCTGGTATAGGTCTGGGCCGTTGATCGTTTGTAAGTTTCCGTGCTGAGACCTCACCTTTTCCTCAACTTTTTTTGACATCCTCGAAACTGTTGTGTGACGCTCATGAGGCGCTCACACGCTTGCGTTTTATGCGTCAACAATGACGGATACCATTCACTTTCAATGGCTGCAGCCGAATGGCATTCTGGTACCGTTGTTGTCCCGGTGCGTTGCGTTGCCTGCGTTGCTAGCGTCGAAAGTTGAAAAATGTCTCGGATGTGTTGCCTGAGCTGCTGACCAATCGGATGTCTTGACGGAGAAAGACGTCCTCGCAAGGTGGGATTTTCACATTTTTCGATACAAAGAATCACTGTTTGTTTGCAGGATAGGATGTACCCAATACCTGCGGGCACCACGTTCACGTTGCCTCAACCACAATGCATAGACGATCGCCCCACGTTCGACCAGATTAGCATTCATGACGGCACTAAACGAAAAGCCGGGTGGGTTTTCAAAATGGTGCACGCTAGCAGGTTCGGAGAATCTACTTGGCTGTTGCGAGCGCAGTTTCGGACAATTTAATTGGTTGTTGCGTGCGGCAGACGCGCCTTCCGCCATACGTTGACGGACACGCATCAAACGCAAGCGTGTGAGCCCACGGTCAGACACAGCATAGGCATAGCATTTGATGTGGACGCCTATGCCCGCATTTGTTTCCTGGTTTTAGTTTTGAATGAGGTTTACTTCCCCCCACAGCACACCCTCACAGGCCACAGTGGGAAAGTGCTCGCTGCTCGCTTCCTTCTGGACAACGCACGCATAGTCTCGGGGAGCTACGACAGGACTCTGAAGCTGTGGGACCTTCGCAACAAAGTCTGTTAGTATGCGCTTTTAGAGTTTCTCCTGGTCATTGGTTGCCCTTCTCTTTAGCTCTTAAGGTGAATGCATATTTACAAAGTCTGCCTCCATAGTTCAACCCCTCGTTTTTATACACGTTTTTTAAAAAGATTTATTTTTGAAGAGATGTATGCAGTACTCCTCAGACCTCCATGTCTTTGTATGTATCTTGATCTCCACATTTGTACTCATCTCTCTCTATATCTCGCACACGGATTGATCCACAAAGAGGGTTAGGTCAGGAGCTGAATGTGGTCAGTGATGAGCTGTAAAAGGTCTGATTGCCCAAGTCCCTTCTCTGCCCTTTGGCTCCCAGCAGCCCCTGCTCTCTACCCAGCATGCTCTAGTGATGCAGTGTTGGGTTTGTGGGGCTGCTGACAGACCGGATGACCTCTCAGTCTGTGTCTCTTAGGAGACCAAGGGTTCACAGTCATGACGGACATCCAACATAACCAACCACCAAGGAGTGTCGGGGTGTGGGATTGGGATAGGTAGATGATCTCAAGTTTTCAAGCTGAGACCGCAACTTCATAACGCAACTTCATAACGCAATATTATGAGGCCGATGTGAAAATCCAAATGAGTGTGAAAATCCAACTGACTACACTCACTCCCTCAGGTATGAAGACTGTGTTTGCTGGCTCCAGCTGTAACGACATCGTCTGCACAGAGCAATGTGTCATGAGTGGCCACTTTGACAAAAAGGTGCGCTTCTGGGACATCAGGTGAGAATCCAACCAGGATAATCCTTTCACGCACCCCTTCAGAAGGTAGTTTTGCAATGTGCGCAAGTGTGTTTTCAGTGTCCTGCGGTGTGTCCTCCGGTCTGTCCTCCTAGATGCTTTTGAAATGTGTTGGTGTTTGATTGTGTCCATGAGAGGCCATCTTTGCCTCCTGAGGTGTGCTGATGTGATGCTGGCCTGTCCTCCAGGGCTGAGAGTATCGTGCGTGAGCTGGAGCTGCTGGGCAGAGTGACGTCTCTGGACCTGAACCACGATCGCACCGAGCTGCTCACTTGCTCCAGGGATGACTTGATCAAGATAATCGACCTGCGCACAAACGCTATCCGCCAGACCTTCAGGTAGGGGGGCGGGTGCACGACAGCTTGGCTCTCTGAAATCTACATCTGTAAGGGGGCGATCACACCTGGAAAAGACGCTAGAAACGCGGACGCTTCAAAGACGCTTGAATACTTGAAACGCCTGGGCCAAATATGACGATTACAATGGCGCTTCTCGCGTAAAGACTCAATAAAGACTCTTGAAAGACGCCCGTCGAAAAAGATGCTGGAACGCCAGTCAGGCGCGCCTTATCATAGGAAATCAATGATTTACTAGCATCTCGTTTCTAGCGTCTTTCCCAGGTGTGACCGCCCCCCAAGATTACCTACAAATATCCTATCTGTGTAATCCGATGTAATTTACTGTTCTCATCTGTCTAATCTTTAGTGCTCAGGGCTTCAAGTGTGGAGCTGACTGGACCAGAGTGACCTTCAGGTGAGTCTACATCCTGGAACACCCTCAGCTTTGGTCAGGTTCAGAGTTTAGCATTATAAGCCATGTTAAAAGTTTATTTACGATCATATACAGCGGCCGATGTCAAAGTTTCATCAAAAGGTGCAGTCGAGATATAGCCCATTGCTGCTAACGCACTCAATGGATTCATAGGTGCATAGAAGAAATCCCTCAAACACCATAAACTCTTGTTTTCAAAGACGGGAAAGTCTCCGGGTGCTCATTGGTGTCCAATGACAAAAAATCGCCACAAAGTATGCTTCCGATCAGGTTTTATTTATCATTTAGCATAGTACTATTATCACTCGCAGTACATACTTTTGTAAACTTCCGCAGGAACTTGACAGAGGGTTGACTGGGAAGTCTTGACAGTTTGAAAGCTACCGTAGAAGAAGAGGAGCCACTTCTGGGTCACAACAAGTGGAAAAGCCTAGGATTGCTTTACAGCTGTTATTTCATTGATAGTGTTGTTGGGTAGAAGTGTTTGTTGATCAAAACAAATATGGGACACGGATTAATCTAAAAATATCTGGCTTTGTTAATACAAATCAATGGATATAATATGATCAATAAAACCTGATCGGAAGCATACTTTGTGGCGAATATTTTGCCAAAACATCAACAGACACCAGTGACAACTCGGTGAGTTTCCTTGAAAACAAGTTTATTGTGTTGAGGGATTTTGTCTGTGCGAGTATGGATCTATTGAGTGTTGGCAGAGACGGGCCATCTCAAGTGCACCATTTGACGACATTTTTATATTGGCCATTGTATATGGTCGGAAATAACCTTATAACATGGCTTATAATGCCAAGTTCTGAACCTGTCCTTTAAAGGAGCTTGTGTTTTATCTGTAGCCACACGTGAGCCTGTGTTTGATCTTTGACCTGTCCTCCCTCCAGTCCTGACGGTAGCTATGTGGCGGCGGGCTCTGCAGACGGAGCTCTGTACGTGTGGAACGTTCTGACGGGGAAGCTGGACCGCACTTTAGACAAACACCACAGGTGACTAAAACCCATTGACTTCTACAACACATCACTGATGGTGTGTATAGAATTACATAGCATATATAGGATCATATTGTATTTTCCCAATTGCTTCTTGCTTTTTCATTGTCCTGTCTTTTGCACCTTCCTGGATTGTTCTTGGACCTTGTCTATTTACCATCATGCACCAACAGTCCAAATAAATTCCCAGTGTGTATGAAAACCTACCTGGGTAAATAAACCTGATTCTGGTAACGCCTCACACGGGTGCACCAAGAAGCTTGACGTTCCCCTTTGTGTAGTAGGGATGCTCAGTGGTGGGTTGTGTAGTAGTGATGCTCAGTGGTGGGTTGTGTAGTAGTGATGCTCAGTGGTGGGTTGTGTAGTAGGGATGCTCAGTGGTGGGTTGTGTAGTAGTGATTCTCAGTGTTGGGTTGTGTAGTAGTGATTCTCAGTGGTGGGTTGTGTAGTAGTGATTCTCAGTGGTGGGTTGTGTAGTAGTGATGCTCAGTGGTGGGTTGTGTAGTAGTGATTCTCAGTGGTGGGTTGTGTAGTAGTGATTCTCAGTGTTGGGTTGTATAGTAGTGATGCTCAGTGGTGGGTTGTGTAGTAGTGATTCTCAGTGGTGGGTTGTGTAGTAGTGATTCTCAGTGGTGGGTTGTGTAGTAGTGATGCTCAGTGGTGGGTTGTGTAGTAGTAATGCTCAGTGGTGGGTTGTGTAGTAGTGATGCTCAGTGGTGGGTTGTGTAGTAGTGATGCTCAGTGGTGGGTTGTGTAGTAGTGATGCTCAGTGGTGGGTTGTGTAGTAGTGATGCTCAGTGGGGTTTTGGTTGTCTGTTTCAGCTCGGCCATCAACGCAGTTTCCTGGTCGCCATCGGGAGCCTACGTGGTCAGTGTGGAGAAAGGCAGCAAGGCCGTTCTCTGGTCTGACTTGTGATTGGCTACGCTCTGTTCTGGGCAGACTGGATTGCAGAATGGAAGCCCAGACAAGACGGGGGGGGTCTCCACAGCCCCGCCACATCACCCGGCCCACTGGTGTCGGACCTCTCTGTGCATGAGGGGTACATGTATGTGACGGGGGCCTGGTCGCAGGAAAAAGAGTTCATCTGCTGGCACTAGGAGGCAGCAGGGAGTAGTTCACTAGGAGGCAGCAGGGAGTAGTTGGTGTCCAGTTTCCGTGAAGAACCGTGAACGTGGAGTTTCCTCCCAATGAAAATGTAATCATATATCAGTTCATATGATATCCAACATGGGCAATTCTGAATTGCCAATTCTTATATCCCTACTGTATTAACAAGCGTCTGAATGGAGATTATATAAAACGGCCTGGGCAAGTTGTTGATGTAAACAGTGCAGGCTGGTCTGTTTTTACGCTGTGTAAAAAGTGTAGTAGGTTGAGGTGGATGCCTATGTGCGCATTTGTTTCTTGGTTTCAGTTTTGAATCAAGTTTGTGCTTTTGGCCTTTAAAAAGAACGCCTGGCAACAAAAAAAGGACAGCAATGACTATTGGGCAGTGATACGTCTTTCTAATCAGAAACACTGTTCTCAGACTAGAGCTTAGGATATCAGATCTCTCAAACTTGGACTTTGAAACGGTAGATACAGTAGTTATGGCCCCGGCTGGGTTGAAGCATTAAGTTGAGTGTTTAGTGAAGGTTATACAATAGGACCCTGATGAGGAAGTGAAGATGACAGCGGGAAGAACAACCTTCCCATAGCCTGCATGACGAAGGCTTATCACGTGTCAATCACATTGACAGTACCCTCCTCACTATTGTAGATAAGAATAGCAGCACACTGGTGCTAGTTGACGTTATTTATTCAGCTGTTTGTCCTGTGGCGTCTCTTCAGGCGCTGTCACTACACTATATAAGGAGGCTCAAACTCCAGTCTTGGAGGTCTGTCATGTTTGCTGGTCTTGGAGGTCTGTCATGTTCGCTGGTCTTGGAGGGCTGTCATGTTCGCTGGTCTTGGAGGGCTGTCATGTTCGCTGGTCTTGGAGGGCTGTCATGTTCGCTGGTCTTGGAGGGCTGTCATGTTCGCTGGTCTTGGAGATCGGTCATGTTCGCTGGTCTTGGAGTGCGGTCATGTTCGCTGGTCTTGGAGGTCGGTCATGTTCGCTGGTCTTGGAGATCGGTCATGTTCGCTGGTCTTGGAGGGCTGTCATGTTCGCTGGTCTTGGAGGGCTGTCATGTTCGCTGGTCTTGGAGTGCGGTCATGTTCGCTGGTCTTGGAGGGCTGTCATGTTCGCTGGTCCTGCTACTCACCAGCTGGACAGTGTGTAGACTTCCAAAAGAAACCTCTGGTATGAGAAAGCACCATCCAGTAGTTCTCTAGCCAGTCTTGGTCCAGGTTGTTAAATCATTTCTTGGAAGCCGCCTCAGAGACTGAGCGAACATGCTGGCCCTCAGAGACTTGTGGCCCCGCTCATCACACCTGATTTATATTTCCACAACGCGTTGGGCTGTGGGAAAGCGTGTCACACTAACATATGTGCTACCCTAGTCTACATGTCTGCTACCAGCCTGTCTGCTGCACCAGGCCAGCCAGCCCCAGCCTGTGAGGACGTCCAGCAGTACCCGTTTGCACTTGTTGCGTTTCGAAGGGAATGAAAGGATGAAGGAACGGAATGTGGATACTCTCCTGTATCCGTCGCTAATCTGGCCGGCCATCTCCAGAAATTAACAAATGCATGTAGAGTCTGCCCTTGAGTGGCCGCACTTATCACTGTTAGTATCTAGTTCTGGAGAAGGGGACAAGGTACTGATTTGACGTAATGAAGAGAAGTCAATGTTTTTAAAACATTTTCCTCTGTAGTGGAAGTGAGCAGAATGTGCTGCCCTCTGGTGTGCAGATGAGGGAGTGACTGCTGGCTGAGCCACTCATCAGCAGTCCTCTGATCAGCTAAAAGATTTTGAAGCTTAAGTTATATATGTATGACTTTTTCTCTGTATATGTTATAATGTAAGCACACAAAGAAAGTGTGGAAACATTTGATGTGTTTTATTTTGGTTGGGTCAAGGATGAATACTTAAAACATCATGTACAGTATGCAATGTTTTAAGTAACAAGCATGTCTGAGGTGTTTGACACACAGGTCAGTATTAAAGCAGGGTTCACATAAAACAGTTTGAAGAGGTTTTGGAACAGAATATTTGTTTTGAAACTGCCTTCAGTTATAAAGATTTGATTTTTTTTTCTTCACTAGTTTTAGAAAAAATTCTAGAACTACAAACATTCTAAACTTCTTAAACAAATCCAATGGAGTTTCTGGAACACGAGTTCTAGCATGACACATGTTCCCTGACTGGAGTATGAGGCACTGATCTAGAATCAGTGGTTATGAGGCCAAAGTCATAGCTTTTCAGTGATTGTGCTAAATGTATGCCTACTTGAAATAAAGGACTTGTCCTTCAGTATACACAGCCAAGATGTCGACTGGAGGAAGTGATGCGAAAGTAAAAGTAAGTGTGGGAGTCTTGATTCCATTCAGATTCCGATCCTTGGCCCCAGACTATTGCCTTAGACCGGTAAAATGCAAAGCAATTGGCTCCAGACTATCTAGAGACCGTCTATTCCAAAATTATATTGGGGGGGGGGCAGCTTCTCTCAAACCGGACCTAACATGCAAAGTGGATGGCCCCAGACGAACCTGCTGTTTGATTTTAAGAAGGCGGCATGCAGTGTAGCATTAAAAATACACTTTGCAAACGACTCATGATGTAGGAGATGCATTCAACATGTTTATTAGACCACTTTTTTTTTTTGATGTAGGCCTAAGCCAAAATTAGTTGTTTAAAAATGAATCTGGTGCTTTTAGCTGTTGTCTGTAAAACCAGTGACAAGGAAGTAGCCCACATACTTGAGGCCTACTGTGTACCTCCCAATCTACTTTGGGCCATAGAGACCTGTACATGGGTATAAGCAACCAGGTTCTAGAACTCCAACCTCCCCCAACAAATCAAGTCAGCTTCTTCTATGCAAAAGTATAGTCCGTTCTCCGATATGGTTGTGAATGCTGGACCCTGAAGCACACCCTGCAGAAGTCCCTCCCTAGATGCTACACCAGAACGCTGCGTGCAGTACCTAACATCAACAAGAACGAGCACCAAGGGGTCACCAAGGGTGAGTGAGAAAATAGCAGCCAGGAGAACAAGGCTGGCTCATAGATGGATTATGAAATTTTGGGCCCTTGGGCAGACAGATCCCCCCCCCACCCATTTAATTTATCGCTTTTTTGTTTGCCCAATGAGACGGCAATTTGAAGATAATTTGAGAAATCTCACAATAAAAGCAGCTTTACTCAGCTCTGTTTTGTTTTGCATTGAGAGACCTAGTGGGGAGGACTTGCTTTTTGGATTTCTCAACTATGGGTCCAAAGCAGTTGAAGGCCCAATATTGCATGGAGTACTCAGCCCCTCTAAAGTACTACAGATAAACACTCATTTAAAAAGTACCATGATAGTTTCTTTCTTGTGACTTGTTTGACATGAATGACTAAGCCAACAAGGGCGTCCCACACTAACATACGTACGTACTCAAGAATGATGCAGAGGCGTAAAGTGGGCTACCGGCAAGCTAGCCAGACGTATGGAGGATTGGGATGATTGGAAGCGCCGGCGGAAGTCCTAGTCCTAGCTCGTCCGAGGATGACCTAGAGAGACATGGTAAATGGACTGCACTTAGATAGCGCTTTTATCCAAAGCACTTTAAAATAAAGACCTCACATTAACCCATTGCCCAAGTACACTTCGACATCGTCGTCAGGAGGAGCCAGGATTCGAACCACCGACCCTACGATCATTGGACAACCCACTGTACCTTCTGAGCTACAGCCACCCCACATGCAAAAATGCTTATGCTGTAACATAACTGAATACTCTTATCGATGCTCGGGAATATCATCATATTGACTGAACCAACATATCAGCTTGTATTATATCATACTTGCATCGGTCTTAAACTGGGTTCATTTACAACAGTTTTCAGCTGTTTTATATTATTTCTAAGTTTCTAAGTAAACTATTCTAAAAGGTCTTGGCTGTTGTAAACTTCACAGCTTAAATCAGCGCAGCCTCATCTTCAGAATTGGACTGACAACTTTAGTATTGTACTGCAGCACTACCAACAGTATCTTCTATAGGACGGCTGAGGTTGTTATGGTCTAGGTGAGGATGAGAATGGTGCCCCTAATCATGCTCATGAAAAAGGAGCTGACTCAACACCCAGCCTTATCCTGTAGTAAGATGAGGTACGGATGGGCAGGGTCAGACAGACGCACTATAAATGCAACCACAAAGCTCTGACCTGGACACTACTGTAACCCTCAGCGGACTCTTGCAACCACCACCACCTCAGGTCAGTTGATCCCCCCCTCCCCCCCTCTTTGGCTGTTGTACTGGAATGACAGGTTCGGTCAAGAGGAGAATCTGAGTGCCGTTCCTGCTGTTTTTTGAGAAGGAACACGTCATGAGTCCCAAAGCGGTCGTCTTTAAGAAGATCTCCCGTGACAAATCGGTGAGCCACCCTCCCCCCTTCTGGACAGCAGCCGATGCACTATACTCTAAAAAGGGTTCTGTTATATTTGCAACAATCAAAGAACCCTATGATAAAAGGTTCCAGGTTGAACCATTTCAGTCCTGTAAGGTTCCATGCAGAACCATTTTCAGTTAGGAAAGAACCAAACAGCTCCTTGCAGAGCTGTAAAGTGTTTGATCTGAAATGTTAGGGTTCTATTCTGAACCTTTTTTCTGAGAGTTATTGTGATAAAAGGTTCTGTAGAACACCTTTTTGAGGAATGTTCTTGGCTGTACTGGTTTTTAATCATCTGTGTCTTCATGTGTCCACTTGCTGCCCTGAGGTCCAGTCTCTCAGACAGCCACTGTGTTCCCCATGGACAACAGGTGACAGCCCTCAGGCTTAGTGCTGCATCTTCTTCTTCTTCAGGTGGGGGTGTACATGGCCAAGAGAGACTTTGTGGATCGCTGTGACTCTGTTGACCCTGTAGGTGAGTTTGAGTCCTGGGCCTGACTGTCACAGGGGAAGAGCATCATGGTCACATTTGAATCTACATGAATGGTACTTCTGTCATGCTCATGTTTGTCCCTCCTATCATCATTGCTGACATCTCTAAATCCTATTCGATGTGCAAGCAGTTATGGAACACATAATAACCCCCCCCCCCCCCAGACAGATAAGCCCTTTCTAGACTGGAGAAAGCATAATGCTGGTGTTAGGCTTTTCCATTATCCTTTGTTGACCACGTCATTTTTTTTGTCTTCCACGGTATACATTGTGCAGCCAACAAGAGGTAAGAAGCTCTATTGTCATGTTTTGATTGTGCGGTGTGATTGTATCGATCGCAGCCCCTGTGTGGTGTTAAATTCACTCATTATTGCATCGTTTGGCCACTGTCACTTCCTTGTTCGCAGAATTTAATACAAGTTTATTGTATCGTAGAGTGTATTTATTACTGAATGCGACCGGACAGGCTTTGGAACATCCTTGTTGTCCTATATTCTACTTCTCTGCACAATACTGTAGGAAATCTGGTATGAGCTATGGATGAGAATGGGACAGAGGAGAGGGTTACCCGATGCTGTACGTGACAGATATGATTCAGTGTCATCGGTTCCACTTTTACAGAGACTTTACAAGATGAATTGCTTATGTAAGGATCATGTTATGTGAGGTGAGACCTTTCCCATGTAAGATCCCCTGGCATGACAAACTGCTTGTTTTTCTTCCTTTCTCCTGTCATGGCAGCGAGTCAGATGACATGGTGTTTGAGGAGTTCAAAAGGGTTTGCCTGAAGGGGTTCTTTGCGGATGTTGACGAATCCCCCACTGAGGCGTAAGACGGGGTAACAGGCCAGACCGTCCAGCCACACCCTTCCCCCTCCCTACTGCACCCACAGGACCACCGGGTTGGACAGTCTGGGGATCACACTGAGCTGAAAGGATCGGCAGTCTTGGTGTGTAGCGGTGTAGTCTTGGCAGTCTTGGTGTGTAGCGGTTGTAGTCTTGGCAGTCTTGGTGTGTAGCGGTGTAGTCTTGGCAGTCTTGGTGTGTAGCGGTGTAGTCTTGGCAGTCTTGGTGTGTAGCGGTTGTAGTCTTGGCAGATTGGTGTGTAGATGTTATGGTAGGCCTTTGGTGTTCTAGTTAAAGGATGTGTCAACCTGTGCTGATTTTTTTCATGAACCTTTATTTAATCAGGTTTAGACCCATTGAGATTAAAATCTCTTTTTCAAGAGCGACCTGGTCAAGAATGGCAGAAAATGGCAGAAATGAAATTAAGTCTGAAATGAACTGAACTGAATGTGCGCAAATCTGAAATATTACCTCAGGTTATTGGTGAAGATGTAAGAGAAGCACTGTCTGGCCATTTAGAAATTCTGGTTTGTTTTGGGCTAGTTAAAGGTATCCAATGTAGTTTTTGACCACTAGTATGCACTCTAGAGCAAATTTGAGAAGGTGGTCCCCGAAAATCACGTACTACGTCATTGCGTCAATACGCGGAGCACATAATAGTGACGTTTCACACATCTTTGTTGTTTTCAAAACATTAGCTAAATATCATTTTGCGAAGAAATTACAAGGTAGGAAAGACATTCCAGTGATTCAACATGTTTATTAGACTACAAGGAACCATATAATCGAGGAATTTCGAAAATAAACAAAGAATTGATTGTTTTGATTCACGTTTTGTTGGATACCTTTAATGTTTGTCACACATTTTTTTCTGAGTGAGGTAGCTATCTGTGTGATCAAGATGTCAATAATAAAATCTTTTTACAATCTGGAATCTTGACTTTATTGTGACTGGACAAGTTAAAAGTGTCAAGCATCATTTTATGAGATTTGTACTAACAGCTAAAGTGGACTGAGGTTAATATCTCTCCAACCCCTGATACTGCTATTGATCTTCTCCTATACTCTCTCCTCCTCTCTGGACAATTTCTGCCCCCTCATCTCCAGGCCAGCACAGCCAGCTCCACCTGCCACTTGGCTTCCAGACCATCGGCTGATAAAGCTGCTTTCTTCCACTCTGAAATCCTAACCTCTGCTTCCTCTTCATGTCCCATCTTACCCTATCTTGCTCTCCCCTAACAAGGTCCTCAACCTTGTTAAATCTAGCTGCCCCACCACATGCTCCCTAGACCCTGTCCCCTCCTCCCTCCTGCAGTCTTGTGCCTGAAGTATGTTCCTTCCTAACCCACCTCATCAACACATCTCGTGTCAGGATGCTTTCCCTCCGCTTTCAAGAGAGCCAGAGTCTCCCCCCTTCTGAAGAAACCATCATGTGACCCCTCTGACATCCAAAACTACAGACCAGTTTCCCCTCTATCCTTTCTATCCAAAACACTTCAGTGTGCTGTTTTTTACCGACTGGCTTTGTATCAACCTCTTGGACCCCCACCAGTTTGGGCTCAAGGTGGGACACTTGACAGAAACGGCCCTCCTTGCAGTGACGCTTCATGCTGTGAGAGCGAACTCTCTCTCTCCTCTGTCCTGATACTCTTGGACCTGTCAGTAGCGTTTGACACGGTGGACCACCAGGTCCTCCTCTCCATCCCCGAGGGGATAGGCGTCTCAGGCTCTGCACTCTTCCTGACGGGCCGCTCCTACCAGGTGACATGGAGAGGGTTTGTGTTGGAACCACGCAGTCTGACTACAGGGGTGCCACAAGGTTCAGCTCTGGGTCCTCTTCTTTTTTCCCTCTACGCCACATCTCTGGGTTCAGTTATTCGCTAGCATGACTTCTAACATTGTTACACCACCGACTCCCAGCTGGTCTTGTCATTTCCCCCCTCTGACACACAAGTCTAGGCATACATCCCTGTAGCTGCCTGCTTGGCCTTCCCGGGGAAGGGTTGGATTGATGATACCATGGTGATGTGAACTTGGGCTGTAATGAATCTGGGTGTGACCCTGGACGACCAACTGTCGTCCTTGGCAAACATTGCATCAGTTACCCGCTCCTGCAGATTCCTGCTCTACAACATCAGAGATCACCCCTTCCTCACTAACAAAACGGCACAGGTGCTCATCCAGTCATCCAGGCTCTTTTCATCTCCTGACTGAATTACTGCAACTCCCTCCTTGCTGGTGCCCCAGCGTCAGTCATTAAATCTCTGAAGCACTTACAGTATTGTATTTGTATTCATTTGTTTTTGCACTTTTACTTTAGCACTGGTTATGCTATTAGATTATTATTTAGAAAGGAGATGTACTTATGATTTCTGGCGACTAGTAGTTCTCATGACTACCTACATTAAATGCACTTAAAAGTCGCTTTGGATAAAAGCGTCTGCTAAATGACTAATGTAATGTAATGGTACCATATGTATTTCAAAATGATAACTATCCCCACTGATGTAAATTGAATGGGTATGTTAGGGCTGTGTTGTGTGTGTTGGATGTAGAACATAGACTGAGTGTATATGGATGTGTACAGTATACTGTAGGTCTGTCAAATCATTCATTGAGACAAAATAAGTCACTTTAACATTTTATTTGCAAATTTCTTAGATACAATGTACAGAACAAACATCCTACCGCATTAAATAAACTTGATGAAAACCCCACAGATCCCTGTGATGAGGTAACTGGGGTCCCTGCTGTGGTCTAATCCTTGTTCTGACACTACAAGAGGGTAATACTACAGAGAGCACTAGCTCCTAAAGACAACAACCATCACTCTTTCCCTCCCTCCTCTCGTCAAACCTTTTCTCCCTCTCCTCAATAAGATGCTCCCTGTATCTTTTCCCAGGGCAGTAAAGATGCCGCCTGGAAGAGACATGCAGCACCCCCACCTCTTGCTCTCCTTACTGGTTCACATTACCAAGGATATACAGCAGACCCTACCCACCTTTCTCCTAGCAGACACACCTAAACAACTTTCCTTTCTTGGCAGACGTCTCAGAACCAGGGAAAGCCTCTTTGAACTGGACCTCTGATGTAACACCATGCATTCAGCCGCTCTGATCAGCTTACCCTGACAAGAGGGTTATTTTGTGTGGTGGATCAGGTGACTACATTGTTGTATAGCTAATATACTGGCTCAGACACAAAGGAAAAGAAAATAATGGTACACGTCTAATTTTAAACGGAACATACACGCTAAAACACAGTCACATGTAAGCACAAGACACAAATGAGATAACTTAACAGGATGAGTGGATGATGCATATTCGAAAGGAGTTAGATGTTGGTTATTGGACATTTTTCTATGGCACAATTTTTGAAAGAAAATAACTGCAGCACTGCTGATTCTGCTGACATCAACACATAACGAACAATAATAGACTCTGAAATACTGAGGGAGAGAGTTTAGTAGTACTACAGGATCACTCCTTTGGGTGCTACAGTTTACTGGCCTATAACTCACTGTACTGTAATGTCCAAAGAAGAAAAAGTGTAGATTAGAATATTAATCAAACTGTTAGCTAGGTCCTGTTTCTGAAGAATATTGGCACTTTATTTTTTAAGCTCGGACAAGGTGTGATCTATGGAGCAGGCGTAGGGGGAGGTGTGGGCATTTCTATCTCACCCCACTCGTACGGTCTATCACTCTCTTGAGGTACGTGGTAGAAATCTCTGCCCAGGGGCATGTTGCAGGAGTCGGCATGGAGCAGGAAGCCAGCGAAGGTACTGCTCGCCTCACTGCTGGCATACATGCCGTTGGTGGTGAGGTCCTTCACCAGAAGATACACCCTGTCGCCCATGGTGAGGTGCAGCACCACCTGCTGAGAGGCCGTGCCCAGCTCGGCCGGCTCCGTGGTCTTCACCACCGGCATGTAGTTGTGGAAGAGCCCGACTTTGAGCACCTTCCTATAGACGGACAGGTGGTAGCTGAAGACGTAGGTGCCATTGGCAGGCGCCGTGTAGATGCCGGTGGCGGGGTTGTAATGCATCTGAATGTTGCTGAAGACTAGGGAGAAGACCACAGGCATGTTGGGTGGTGGGTAGGAGGTGGCCAGACCAGCTGAGAAAGCCGACCGGATGGTGGGAGCGCATGGCCCTGGAGCTCCCGGAATGCCCGCAAGCCCTTCATCTCCGTTGTTGCCAGCCGGTCCAACTCTCCCCTGAGGACCCTGAGCGCCGTCCTTACCCGCAGGCCCTGCGGGTCCCTGCGGCCCTTGTTCCCCGTCAGTTCCGTCTGTGCAGTTACACTCTCCTTCGGGCCCCTGGTCTCCCTTCAGCCCGTCTCTCCCGGGACCGCCTGGCTGCCCTGGCTGCCCAGATTTTCCCATGGGACCCTCGGGCCCTTGGGGTCCTGCGACTCCGGGGAAGCCCCTGGGTCCTGCTAGTCCGGTCAGGCCTGGTGGGCCTGGGGGTCCCCTGGCAGCGTCACAGGCATCGGGACATTGGCCCTCATCACCCTTAGGCCCCTGATCTCCAGACGGACCTTCAACACCATTGTCACCCTTGTCACCTGAAACATGAACCAGTCAGACCGTCAGCAGGAACCCACTTTCACCTCAACTCTTATTGTTGCTTTAATTTTATTTATTTATTTTGCTTTAAAAATGTTTTTGTTATGTTTTGATTTATAAAAAGTTTTATTTACTTCATAAGTTTATGTGACTCTCACCTTTGAACCCACGCTCTCCCTTGGAACCAGTAAATCCCACGGTACCCTTGTCTCCCTTGAGACCCTCGTCTCCCTTCTCACCTGAGGGGGGGGGGCATGCAAGAAATAACAGATGTGAGCCATTCGATTGTCATTGTCTGAACGGATGCTGTCATCATCGCTGTCAGGAGAAGCTTCAGTTGAATTGCCAAACTGTCATGAATGTTCCTACATCAAAGGTATTATATTTTTGAGTAGGTGTAGATTATGGAGTTGCTTACCCTTTATTCCTTGTCTCCCGGTGAAACCAGGACGACCTCTGAACCCTGTGAGACCTCTCCTGCCGGGGCTGCCTGGCATGCCTGAGGGGGAGAAGAATGTGTCAGTGCACAATGGCTTACTGGTCACCCTCTCCTATAATATGGTAATAACAGTGTCCCTTTGGGGATCACTAAAGTACCTGTCTATCTATCGATTGCAGTATCCATGTGTATGTAGGAGGGCTGAATATCTAGAGTAGCAGGAAAACGGCATCATGGATGAAGAGATACAGGTGTAACGGGGGTGAGTTACCTGGTGGACCCCTGTCACCGCGGTCTCCTTTGGGTCCGACGGTACCCTTGCAGTAAGAGCAGACGCAGTACCAGGGCATCTGGTCTGCTGTCGGGGGAACGGGAGCCTCCATCAGCAGCTTACAGTAGGCGTCTGACATCATGTCAATATCGCTCATATGCTCTGGGTCAAAGAGAAGGCTTTCGTTATGTGACAGGCGACCTCCATTGCTGGGTGGGAGGACGTCTCCTTCGGGCATGCACATCACCGAGGACAGGCACATTCCCAGCAGCAATCCAAGCAGAGTGTTCATTGTCTTGAGAAAGGAAGAGATGCAAATAGTTTGATGAGGTTTGGATATCAGAACATACTGTACTGTACCCTCTTACAAAGTCTCACTTCACTAAACTGGAATCTTTTTTCGTTCATTTACATTTACATTTTTGTCATTTAGCCAGCGCATTTATCTAAAGCAACTTACGATAACAGTCACTGACTCATCTTTCTGAGATTTTGTATGAAACATCCTGTTTACTGTCTATTGATGAATCACTTTGATGTTCTGAGTTGCCCATCAAGCCTGTATCTCATGCTTCTAGGCTGAGATAATTTTATGCTCAAAAGTCAAAGATATCACTCGGCCGTCTCCATCATACTCAGCCCTCAGCTGGGATTCAGCCGCTGCCGTCCACAAACATCACTCACCAGTCTAGTGGAGGGTTGAGCCATCTTCCTCAAGCTTGAATCTCTTGAAGTGAGTACCTGACAGCCGGGAGCAGCGTTCTTATACACCTGTAGCCAGCAGGCACCTCCCACTGCCCCGTGGTACTCCGAGGATGGAGGTGAGTAACAGGCCTTTGTCAACCTGTGGAAACTAGGTGCTCTTTTTTTCCTTTAATGCGTAAGATGACCTCATTAGGACTTCACAGTCCAGAAGTGTTCATAACTAATAATGAAGACAGTGAAACCATAACCCCTCCGTGCGCATGTACGGTCGACACAGCTGGAGTGATCGAGGTCTCCACCTCCGTCCTCGTGTCACTGGATCCTGCTGGGATCCCCCCTAGGTATTTCTTTATTACTGGGCTTTGAGAAAAGGAATACCCAGGTGTATTGATTTAGGTCAGTGGTGGCTAATGAAACAAATCATATATCGAGCCACATATTATTTTCACAGTTTATTCGTGTTTGATTATTTATATATTTATAATTTATCTAAGAAAATAGATTAATCGCTGGATGCTCTACAAGGAGTGTACTGTATGTTTGTGTTTCTTTTATATATTCCTCTTCAGTTGTCTAGTAATATAATGCTCTTTGGTATTAGTGTCTTATACTGTAAGCCTGGGCACCTCTGAAGGTGCATGACACTATAATGAGAAAGATTGTAGATTATTCAGATTTATTCAATATATGCCACATAAAATATATTATCTTAATCTTGATAGATAGATAGATAGATAGATAGATAGATAGATAGATAGATAGATAGATAGATAGATAGATAGATAGATAGATAGATAGATGGACGGGCAGGCAGATGGATGGATGTTATGTTATGTTATGTTATTTTTATTTATAATGCGCCCCCCAATCAACTGTTACATCAGCCCGGGGCGCAGCCCGGGTACAAAGAGAGACTAACAAAAACAAAAACTGCAGAGACAAAATAATCTAGAAACTACATTTAAGACACACGACAAGGACATAAATTACAGATCATCTGCGACAAAGAGGTGAGTTTTAAGCTGTGCTCTAAAAGAGTCCAGGGTGGGTGCACACTTGATGTTCAGAGGAAGCTTGTTCCATAGCCCAGGTGCCATCACAGAGAATGGATGGATGGATGGACGGACGGACGGACGGACGGACGGACGGACGGACGGACGGATGGATGGATAGATAGATACAATACTTTACTGATCCCCAGGGGGATATTGTTGAAAAAACATGACCCCGCAAGCGAGCGCAGACACCACCACACCACAAACTTGGAACTATTCAACTTCATAGATATGTTTCCTTCGTTTCCATATTTTGATGTCCTTCAAGGGACAAAACATTGCAAAATTTGCATTGAAAGTTCAATTAATTGACAATATTGTATTAATGAGCAATAAGATGTAAGCCTATAGATAACATTTCTAATTTAATTTGACTTGAATCCATTTTGTATTTATCTATTCATTCCTGGGTCCCGAGGGGAATGACGGCAGTGGAGCTGAGTAGGACAGACACACGCAGCCTAGATATTGTTTTTACATTTTTATAGGTGAGCACAGATTCTCACGGCATAATCTGTTGGTTTCATACTTGAAATATCAAGTACATTACAAGAAAAAACAGCTCTAGAGCCGCAATGTTTTCTATCTTAAAATCCTGTACACTGTCAGGATCTGAACCAGCTGGAACACCGACTCACAGCCAGATGTCCTTCTGGACCATCAGCTCAGAAACCCAGGGACAGCGTGAGTGGGGGTGGGGTCGTGGGGAGGTTGAGTTGGAGAAAGGTATCGGACATGGACAATGTCCATTGTTCACCTGCTGTATGGAGGTGAATTACTGACCTACTGAAGAGCAAGGGGATGGAGGGAGGGAGGGAGGGGGGAACCAGGGAGGGAGGGGCGAGGGAAGATATGGACACACAGGGGGAGGTGTACCAGCTGTGCAGGTCAGAAGTTACAATCCTGCTCGCTCATTTCCTGCTTGGGGAACCAGAGAGCACTTCATTCAAGCAACTCTGCATAATGAGTTAAAACAGCTCTGACATATGAGCCCAACAAACAAGGCCAGCACACAAAAGGCCTTATAGCCAGAATGCCTACACCCTATAAGTGACCTTGTTTCCATCAAATGTAAGGTAGAATAGTTTGTTTGTCACCTTTGTTTTCTTTTATTCATCATATTCTACGGAATAAGGATTCCACTGCCAATACCCTTGCATTCCAGTAGAAGTGCTGATGTCATTAATCATTCAGGCCTACTACTGTGCTAGATATTGACATATAGGTTAATGTATTTCCACCATATCTAGGACCAGTAAAGCTTTCCAAGGAACTGGAAAATAACTTAACCGATTTCTTTATTATTTATTTATTTGTTTGTTTGTTTATTTATTTATTTATTATTACCTCCGCCCCAGTAACTGCACAGGGCAAGAGGTATTGTTTTTGGTGACGTGTGTCCGTCCGTCAGCAGGATTACGCAAAAACTACAGCACCGATTTTCGTGAAACTCAGTGGAAGGGTGTAGCATGGACCACCTTAGAACCCATTACGTTTTGGAGCAGATCTGAATTACAGGGCAGGTCCACGAGCCGCCCAAACACAGCTGGCCATTCACCGCCATTCATTTTTTGGACCAGTATTACGCAAAAACTACCAGACCGATTTTCATGAAACTCAGTGGAGGGATGAAGCATGGGCTAACTTAGGGTTCATTAAATTAATGGAGTAGATCTGAATCACAGGCCAAGTCCCCAAGCTGCTGAAACAAGGCTGGCCATTGACCTCCATTCATTCTGTAGACAAGGTTTACGCTAAACCTACCAGACTGATTTTCATGAAACTCTTTGAAAGGTTGTAGCATGGGCCAACTTAGAACCCATTAAATTCTGGAGTGGATCCGAATCACGGGGCGGGTCCACAAGCTGCCCAAACATGGCCCGGCCATTCATCACATTCACGTTTTTGGACTAGGATTATCTTGTAATAGATATGGTGGAAATGCATTAATATGTAACTGGAGAATAATGTAAGACACACTTCTGTGATCTGATCCTTGACTTCTAAAGCAGTTCTGTGCTTTTAGTGTTAGGTATAGGAAGTTGTGAAAACTGCTGTGGGCCTACACTTGCCTTTGTTTGATACTTGATCCTTTTATTAAGTATGTATTTATTAATGTACTATTTATTCATGTATTCATTTATTATATATTTATTATTTAATACAGTGCAGTAAATTTGTATTATAAGATTCATAAATTGTACCACCCCCCCCCCACCCAAACCCTTCCCTTTTCTGAATTTAAAGTGTGACCCAACTGATTTAGTGGTTTAACAATTACACCTATTATGTACTCCATGTGTGAATATATTTGCATAGGGTGTCAACTCTGTGACCTTAGGGGCTATCTCGCCTGTAAGCTTACTGTATGCGTTACTTTATATATATATATTTTTTTTTAATTACTGGACCTTGGAAGGTTGTCTTTATTAGCCACACGGTTACAGAATACACATGTTAGTGAGAGCAGTTCTCCCATCCAAGCTGTGCTCTTCCAGGGGCAGAGAGAGCAGTTCTCTCATCCAAGCTGTCCTCTTCCAGGGGCAGAGCAGTGGGCAGCTTCACCCATGGCGCTCGGGGACGACGTCCAAGTCAGGGACCAGACTGAAGAGCATCTGTTCTTCTGCATGTTTTTCATATTGGGTTCTTTGGAAGAAATCCTAGTGAACACGGGGAGAACATGCAAACTCCGCACAGAAAGGCCCAGGACCCTCTTGCTGTGAGATGATAGTGCCAAGTACTGCGCCAACGTGCTGCTCGTGAGCAATTTGGGGTTCAGTGTCCTAAGGACACTTCGGGACTGCTGGGAGCTGGGATTGAACTGGGGACCTTCCGATCCCCAGCCAACCACTTTATTCCATACCTTTCTAAAAGCTCCGTTGATGTACTTTTAAAAATTCTTTGTCTACATAAAAATGTTTCCTATAAGCACATTTAATATGATGAATTGAATGGTTCTAGCGCTTCTTGACTGTGACCGCCTGATTACATTTTTGATAGTGTGATGTTTCCTGTTGACCACAAGGAGGTGCTAACTCCCCTTGTAAACCATACGTCCGATGGCTTCAGCTAGAATATGATTCCCCGGGGACTAGTGATAGGATGGCGGTGGCGGTGGAAGCTGAGGCCGCGGCAAGATGCCTAGAAGAATCATCGGATAGCGAACCGGAGCAAGAACATGGGTCTCCACAGAAATTGATACGCAAAGTGTCCACATCGGGTCAGATCCGAAGCAAGGTAAACTAGCAACGCTGATTGGTAAACATTGCAATTTAGTGCAAACATGAACGTTAGCAGGCGGTGTGGAAAGCGCTTTGGTCCCTCTGCCGTGGCTGCTAGCCGTGAGCTGCCTGTGCGCGAGGCCACATGAGAAACCCCGTTCTTTCCTAGTTAACATTTCAGCAGCGCGAGATGGCAGCTGGACCACAGCTCTGTGTGGACCCGTTAGTGCTAACTAGCTGCTCCATTCAACCCAGCCTGCCAGCTAGCAAATGCTGGCTATTAGTTACGAGCTAGCTCGTGCGAGTTATCTAGCAGCAGCTGCAGCATCAGTATCGTCCATGGGTGTAACAGTTAGACATAACGGTCACGTTATCTCCTAGGGTTAGTGCTAGTAACAATGACTCCTACCCATGAGAAACTGAGCTGTCTCGTTAGCTAAGGGGTTACAATGTGTGCTAGCCAAGTTGTAGAGCTAGCTAACGTCAGCTAGTGGTGGATATATCAATTATTTCGTGCATTTGGGACGCCTAGTTCACAATAGTAGCATAGGCAAAACATTTAGAAGTAGTGCTAACGTTAGAAGGTTTTCCCAATTGGAGCTAGCATTTAGACATTGTTTTGCTAGTATTTTCATTCATTTGCACTGAGGGCCTACGTTGATCTCATTGTTTAGCTAGTTTAACATGCAGTTCAGCATGTTTAAGAGCATCATATATTAAGTTATATTCAGTGTCAGAGTGATGTGAGAAAAGCACTGGACACTGTAGGAGGACCTTGGAGCTCATCGTATATATGATGTAACGTTGCCAGGTTTGATGGGTGATTATATAGTAGTGGCTATACCTTGCATTGTTCTGAAAATGGTATTGGGTTCCACGTCATTGTTGCTCTCGTCTCATAACAGTCACAAAGCCACCTTGATGCATGTTCCAGTATAGGTCAGATGATTCACGGACCTTTCAGGTTTAATCAAGCGCCTGGGTTTAGCTCATGTGGGTCATCGCCTCATATCCTCTATCAATATTTACGAGACATCACCTGCAACCTATGTCCTTCTCCCATCTTGACCACACATCCGTCACACAACCATAATCGGGGACAGAAGTGACTCAGACGAGCCTAAGAGCACTGGGTGGCGGTGCAGAAACGCTCAAGGTGTTCCTCACACAGACCACCAAGCATATGCTGCAGCCATCCACTGCAAGGCATTTGTTTAGAGGAGGAGGCGCATGATATGAGGGAGGATCATCATCCAACCTGGCTCAGCAGGAGAGCATGAAACTCTTCTGACCTTTAGTATCAAGTATTGACTTGGTGGTGACCCCCGGCCTAAACCCACCCCTCAAAGCGTATTGATCGTTGTTCAGAAGGGATGGTCAGGTGATGAATTATTCAAACGTGGGAGTGCACGTGTGTGTGCACACCGCAGAGTGACTGGCTGTTCTCCTGCCTGCTGTGAGTTTATTTGGGAATGGTATCCAATCTTTGGCAACGTCTTTATGTCTTGTGCTTCTGAGACTATGGCGTTCTGGGAAAGGAAATTGTCAATGTCAAGGGCTCCCCTCCAAACTCACATCTGTCAGCACAGAGTATTTAAGCAGAGAGAGAGGTCATGATGGTAGTGGTGCTGTACATGGGATGCCTGCACAGTTTATAGCTAAGTAAGTACTAGTAAGTACAATGTTACAACTAAGTAAGTACAAGTGAGTTAGGCTACAGGCATTGTGAAGGAAATTACTGGGATTGTGAGCATAGCAGGGCAGGCTATCCCCTAGATTTGCTGCTCAATCCCAAGAAGGTTTTTTGATGGTTTGCTTTGAAGTTTTACTTGATTTCTGTGGTAATAGGTTGATGTGTGGTGCCTTTCATAACAAGGGATGTTTTTCTAGATGGGGAGGTAGAATGGGGATCACCTCCTCCTGACTCTCTCTCCCTCTCTCTCTCCCTTCCTCCCACTCTCTCTCTCCCCCTCTCTCTATCCCTCTCTTTCTCTCCTCTCTCTCCCTCTTGTCTCTCCCTCTCTCCCTCTTGCCCACTTTCTCCCTCTTTCTCTCCCTCTCTCTCCCTCTATCTCCCGCTCTCCCTCCTCTCCCTTCTCTTTCTCTCTTTCTTTCTCCCTCTCTTCCTCTCTCCTTCTATCTCTTTCTCTCTCCCTCTCTCTCCCTGTATCTCTCTTTCTCTCTCTGTCTCTCTCTTTCTCTCTCCCTCTCTCTCTCCCTGTATCTCTCCTTCTCTCTCTGTCTCTCTCTCTCTTTCTCTCTCTCTCTCATTTACAGACCATCCTGAAGGAGGGGAAGCTGATGAAACAGACCAACTCTTTCCAGCGCTGGAAGAGAAGGTATTTCAAGCTACGGGGGAGAACTCTTTACTACGCCCAGACGGCCAAGGTTGGTATAGGTACCATCTTAAATGGGAAAAATCACACTTGTTATTATTTGGATTAAATGCTTAAACTGTGTGTAGGCCTTTTAAAAATCACTGTCAGTGTAGCTTTTTCCCTGCACTGAAGACGGAATCGCAATAATCACAGAAAAACCTCAAAGGGCAAACACGTCCAATGACGTCACTTTGCATACAGAATTTAAGAATTTAATCCAAATAATATCAACTGAAACCATTGTGACCGTGCCTCTTTCATTGAGACTATTTATTGCACTTTCAATAGGGCGGTCAGGAGATCCACTCGTTCATTATCGATGAGACAGTCAGTTATCTGACTATTGTTGGCAGGGGTGAAAATTTACTTTTTGGCTCACGGTGAGTCACCTGCCAAGGGGACTGTAGATGAAAAAATCTACCGGCCAATTATATATTTTTCAGATAGCCTTACGAAATCTAGTCGTCAATTGGAAATTTTACCTGCATTTGGCCGGTGGCAGGTGTTCATTTTCAGCCCTGATTGTTGGTCTCCTTTTTTTCTCTCCAGTCCATCATCTTTGATGAAGTTGATTTGACGGATGCAAGTGTGGCCGAGTCCAGCACCAAGAACGTCAACAACAGCTTCACGGTCAGTCAGTCCCTCTCCTCGGTCACTCTCCTCTCCCTGTGTGTCCCGTTCTGTCCCTCTCCTCTCTCTGTGTCCCGTTCTGTCCCTCTCCTCTCTCTGTGTGTCCCGGTCTGTCCCTCTCCTCTCTCTGTGTCCCGTTCTGTCCCTCTCCTCTCTCTGTGTCCCGTTCTGTCCCTCTCCTCTCTCTGTGTGTCCCGGTCTGTCCCTCTCCTCTCTCTGTGTCCCGTTCTGTCCCTCTCCTCTCTCTGTGTCCCGTTCTGTCCCTCTCCTCTCTGTGTGTCCCGGTCTGTCCCTCTCCTCTCTCTGTGTGTCCCGTTCTGTCCCTTTCCTCTCTCTGTGTCCCGTTCTGTCCCTCTCCTCTCTGTGTGTCCCGGTCTGTCCCTCTCCTCTCTCTGTGTCCCGGTCTGTCCCTCTCCTCTCTCTGTGTCCCGGTCTGTCCCTCTCCTCTCTCTCTGTGTCCCGTTCTGTCCCTCTCCTCTCTGTGTGTCCCGGTCTGTCCCTCTCCTCTCTCTCTGTGTCCCGGTCTGTCCCTCTCCTCTCTGTGTGTCCCGGTCTGTCCCTCTCCTCTCTCTGTGTGTCCCGTTCTGTCCCTCTCCTCTCTGTGTGTCCCGGTCTGTCCATCTCCTCTCTCTCTGTGTATCCCGGTCTGTCCATCTCCTCTCTCTCTGTGTATCCCGGTCTGTCCCTCTCCTCTCTCTCTGTGTGTCCCGGTCTGTCCCTCTCCTCTCTCTCTGTGTCCCGGTCTGTCCCTCTCCTCTCTCTCTGTGTGTCCCGGTCTGTCCCTCTCCTCTCTCTGTGTCCTGATCTGTCCCTCTCCTCTCTCTGTATCCCAGTCCTCAGTCACACACATGGATGTATTCATAGAACTGGAAAGGGTCACTACATTCACTGACTGCTCGAAAAAGTGAAGCCCTATAGGACCGCGCCATCTTTGAAAAAAACGTGTCACTGATACCTTTGACATGCGCAGCCAAAGGTATCAATGACGCGTTCTTGTAGTCCACGAACAGATTGCGTTCATGGCTCTCCCCACTCTGAGTTAGCAGTGAAAAGCGGCTTGCTTATAAATCTACTTTTGTCAAATATATCTGTTGGAAAACATATTTTTTTATCCAGACATCTTAGTTTTAACAGTAATTGTGACTGAACATGTTTTGTTTGCTAGTAGGTGGTATTCGGTCTGTTCACAACAACGCGATGGGCAGCCAGGCGAAATAGCTCCAGGGGACCTGGTCCCAGGCGAGTTGAACAGCTGTCCACCCAGAGACGGGGTCCCATGTTGCGGCATGAAGTTCGCGGCTAACCCGCCGAGCTCGAAACAGAATGAATACCACCTATTAGCAAATAAAACATGTTCAGTCACAATTATACTGTTAAAACTAAGATGCCAGTATAAAAAAAAAAAGTTTTCCAACGGATATATTTGACAAAAGTAGATTAATAAACAAGCCGCTTTCATTGCTAACTCAGAGCGGGGAGAGCCATGAACACGCGTTTGCATTTCACATGAACCCAATCTGTTCGTGGACTACAAGAACACGTCATTGATACCTTTGACATGCGATACCTTTGACTGCGCATGTCAAAGGTATCAGTGGTGCGTTTTTTTCAAAGATGGCGCGGTTCAATAGGGCTTCACTTTAGATTTTGAATCATGGGGGCCTAGGCCCACACAGAACCTTGCCTTGGAGAGCTGCACTGACATAAGAACTATTGTGTTGAAGTCAGTCCCAGAATACATTGAGGGGGAAATCACCCAACTGATGTAAACCTGCAGACTGTGAATGATAATGACAACATAAAGATGTTGATAATGACAACATACCCTGCTGGATAAAGATCATACCTAAACACACGTTTCTGGATGGTTCACTCTTTGTGAAAACCAAAATACAAAATAAGTTTAGACTTTGTCTTTGAGGTTTACAGCCTATAGTTTGTGACAGATTTAGATGTAATAGCTGGGTGTGGCTGTTTTTGAGTGAATATCCGCTTGTGTCAGGGTAGTGTTTGAGTTTGTGCACAGCCTCCTCAGTGTGTGTTTACATTTCATTTCATGTGTTAAGGGTGTGTGTGTGTGTGTCTGCGTGTGCGTGTAGCGCTTCATTTTCTTTCTTTCTCTTTGATTTGCCTCTCCTGGTTCGCTCCTGTCTGTTTCTCATGGTGGAGTGGAGCTCTCTGGCTCTGTCTGCTATCAGAAGCCAGGCGGGGGCCGGGGAGGGGGGGGGGGCGCCAGGCAGCCAATAAAGTGTTTTCCTGCCCCCCTCTCCATGTTCTAAAAGAAGGTCGCTTTGTAGCCTTCACTGCCCCCTCCCCCTAGCCCTTTCAGGGGGGTTGATGTGACGACAGGAAGTTTGTGAGTCACCGATGCGGAAGGGGGAGGAGCCTGGTCTGCTCTCCGAGCCTGGCTGGCTGCGAGCAGAGAAAACCTCCTGGAAATGCCTTCCTTCTACAGGGGGAGAGATATGCCACATCTCTCCAGACCGAACCACAGGGCCGGCTCTGTGAAAGACTGAGGGAGATAACTGTCAGGTTTCCGCACTACACAGACCCACAGCTCAGGGCCAGCGAGGGAGATATCCTCTACTACCACAGACCCAGCTCAGAGAGCCAGCGAGGGAGATATCCTCTACTACCACAGACCCAGCTCAGAGGGCCAGCGAGGGAGATATCCTCCACTACCACAGACCCAGCTCAGAGGGCCAGCGAGGGAGATATCCTCCACTACCACAGACCCAGCTCAGAGAGCCAGCGAGGGAGATATCCTCTACTACCACAGACCCAGCTCAGAGGGCCAGCGAGGGAGATATCCTCCTCTACCACAGACCCAGCTCAGAGGGCCAGCGAGGGAGATATCCTCCACTACCACAGACCCAGCTCAGAGGGCCAGCGAGGGAGATATCCTCCACTACCACAGACCCAGCTCAGAGGGCCAGCGAGGGAGATATCCTCCACTACCACAGACCCAGCTCAGAGGGCCAGCGAGGGAGATATCCTCCACTACCACAGACCCAGCTCAGAGAGCCAGCGAGGGAGATATCCTCTACTACCACAGACCCAGCTCAGAGGGCCAGCGAGGGAGATATCCTCTACTACCACAGACCCAGCTCAGAGGGCCAGCGAGGGAGATATCCTCTACTACCACAGACCCAGCTCAGAGGGCCAGCGAGGGAGATATCCTCCACTACCACAGACCCAGCTCAGAGGGCCAGCGAGGGAGATATCCTCCACTACCACAGACCCAGCTCAGAGGGCCAGCGAGGGAGATATCCTCCACTACCACAGACCCAGCTCAGAGGGCCAGCGAGGGAGATATCCTCCACTACCACAGACCCAGCTCAGAGGGCCAGCGAGGAAGAAGTCAGCAGTGTCTCTCTCTCTGTCAGAGGTCCTCTGGAGGGTAGCTGGTGAGGGAATACCCTAGAGAGAGAGACCGCTACCAGGAGTATCAGCCTCAGTGCTCCAAGCTCCAGACAGCAGCAGAGCCAGGAAACAAGTGGGGGGGGGGGAGACGGGACGGTTCCCAAATCGGCTGGACTTCACCCTGGAAGTAAGGCAGAAGAATGTCTGGAATGAGAGTGGGTGGGGCTGGGGGGACACAGAGGCCTGTGTGTTTCCCTGCTGGTCTCTCGGCCAGCCCTCGTGTGTTTCCCTGCTGGTCTCTCGGCCAGCCCTCGTGTGTTTCCCTGCTGGTCTCTCGGCCAGCCCTCGTGTGTTTCCCTGCTGGTCTCTCGGCCAGCCCTCGTGTGTTTCCCTGCTGGTCTCTCGGCCAGCCCTCGTGTGTTTCCCTGCTGGTCTCTCGGCCAGCCCTCGTGTGTTTCCCTGCTGGTCTCTCGGCCAGCCCTCGTGCGTTTCCCTGCTGGTCTCTCGGCCAGCCCTCGTGCGTTTCCCTGCTGGTCTCTCGGCCAGCCCTCGTGTGTTTCCCTGCTGGTCTCTCGGCCAGCCCTCGTGCGTTTCCCTGCTGGTCTCTCGGCCAGCCCTCGTGTGTTTCCCTGCTGGTCTCTCGACCAGCCCTCGTGTGTTTCCCTGCTGGTCTCTCGGCCAGCCCTCGTGTGTTCTGTCTGCCGGTTGGCAGCACGAGTCCGTCTGTGTCATCATGACGTTGTTTATTGTCCCCAATAGAATATGCTGACGCTAGCCTGGCCTGCCTCAGTGTGTGGGATAGGGGATTGTGTGTGTGTGTGTGTGGGGGAAGTTTGTGGTGTGTGTGTGCGCGCGCGTGTGTGTGTGTGTGTGTGTGTGTGTGTGTGTGTGTGGAGAGGGGTTTGTGTGCGTGCGTGCGTGCGATAACAATCCATTGAAGGTTATGTGTATGTGTTTACAGTGTTGCATGAAGTTTTGGGTTAGGGTCCATGTCATGTGTATGATTGTGTAAGATGTTGAAGGGATTGTGTGTGTGTGTGTGTGTGTGTGGAGAGAGGGGGTTGTGTCTGTGTGTGTGTGGCGGGGGGGTGGAGAGGGGGGTTTGTGTGCGTGTGTGGGCAGGGGGGGGGCTGTGTGTGTGTGGAGAGGGGGGTTTGTGTGTGTGGAGAGGGGTTGTGTTTGTGTGTGTGTGTGTGTGTGTGTGTGTGTGTGTGTGTGTGTGTGTGTGTGTGTGTGTGTGTGTGTGTGTGTGTGGATAAAAAAGCTGTGATAACATTGTGCCTGGCAAGGTGAACGTTGAGTTCCAGGGAAGACAGGATGTTTGAAGCCTGCCTGCCCCACATGACGCTCCTGTCCTGGTCTTATATAACTGAAATACAACCCTGCAGTCATACGAGATGAGATGCAGAGTTGACTCAAGGTTATGGTCATGTTTGTGTAAGTGAGAGAAAGTGTTTCAGCGAGAGTGTGGGTGTGCTGGTGCCGGTGTCAGAGACAGAGATATCGATCGGTCCTCGGTTCTTCTTCCCGGTATCTGCAGGGATCTGTGCTGCCTCCTCCCAACGGCTAGCTCACTTTCACCTCTGTTACCTCTCCAAACGTCCAAAAGCCTTTATTATGGCATGGCTACACAAATGGAAAACTGGACCTACGCGTTTCAGCTTAGAGCCTTCATCAGGGAAGACAGAATTCTTCTTGACCATATGAAGTATTTATAGGTTTGTTTATTTAATCGACTTGGTGTACATGTTTGAGCTTTTATTTTAATAGTTGTGCGTGTGTGTGTGTGTGTTGTGCCTGCTCGCGGCGCAGAGCCTTGGCAGAGGAAAGGCGTGTGGGTCTATTTTTATCCGTCTGGGAACAGAAGTGCTTTTGTGGAGCAGCTGTGTGTGGAGGAAGTGGACTGGGAAGCTGACGTCCGTTCTGTGGAAATTAACGTTGCTTGCTCAGTGCTTGCTTATACATTCTCAGGCCAGAATGTGACGATCTGAACACTACGTGCACCGCGTGTCTAACGCACCAACGCTCGCCGTGTGTCACATTTACGCACTCGGATTGGCCCGTCCGCCAATCGGCTGTTTCCTCTCTGTTTGCGTTCCTGGTCACTCAGCATTGCACAGCATTGCACAACCACCGCTTTCATTCTTCCCTCCAGAGGTCTTCGTGTGTGTGTGTGTGTGTGTGTGTGTGTGTGTGTGTGTGTGTGTGTGTGTGTGTGTGTGTGTGTGTGTGTGTGTGTGTGTGTGTGTGTGTGTGTGTGTGTGTGTGTGTGTGTGTGTGTGTGTGTGTGTGTGTGTGTGTGTGTGTGTGTGTGTGTGTGTTCCCTCCTGACCACTGCTGCCCCCGGCTTCTCTCATGGTGTGTCTATATCTGGATGAGCTCCTCTGACTGTTTTCAGAGCAGCAATTACTTAGTGGCGGCTAAATGTCAGAGGTCACGTGACTAGGGTCGTTTGTCCACGCCATTTCTCTCTCCCAGAGAAAAAACACTTAAGATAATATTTTCTCTCTCTCTCTCTCTCTCTCTCTCTCTCTCTCTCTCTCTCTTTACAGATCATCACTCCCTGTCGCAGACTCATTCTGTGTGCTGAGAACAGGAAGGAAATGGAGGACTGGATGGCAGCGTTGAAGAGTGTGCAGAACAGGGATCACTTTGAGGTGAGGCCAAGGTTCATAGTTCAGGGGTCATTCCTGTCCCTCTCCGCTGTGGTGACCCTCTCTGACCTCCCCCCTCCCTCACTCTGTCTCTCTCTCTCTCTCTCTGTCTCTCTCTCTCTGAACCCCCAGTCCACCCAGTACAGCATGGATCACTTCTCTGGGATGCACAACTGGTACGCCTGCTCCCACGCGCGGCCCACCTACTGCAACGTCTGCCGTGAGGCTCTATCGGGAGTCACGTCACATGGGCTGTCCTGTGAAGGTACACACAGACACACACTAATACACACTCACACACACACGCGTGTGCTCACATGCACATACGCACGCACAGACACAGTATTTACCCGGGCGGTGCCTCGGCCCCGAGGGAAACCGTCTGCTCTCAGCCGTACTCCTCCAGACCACTTCCTTCCAACGTGATGTGCATAGGGCTAATTTCCCCTGAACACCCACCCCAGCTGAACAACTGAACACCCACCCCAACTGAACACCTGAATAACTAGTCCAACTGAACACCCACCCCAGCTGAACACCCACCCCACCTGAACACCTGAATAACTAGTCCAACTGAATACCCACCCCAGCTGAACACCCACCCCACCTGAACACCTGAATAACTAGTCCAACTGAACACCCACCCCAGCTGAACACCCACCCCACCTGAACACCTGAATAACTAGCCCAACTGAAAACCCACCCTAACTGAACCCCTGAACAACTCACTCCAACAAAACACCCACCCCAACTGAACACCTGAACAACTAGCCCAACTGAAAACCCACCCCAACCGAACACCTGAACAACTAGCCCAACTGAACACCCAACTGAACACCTGAACAACTAGCCCATCTGAACACCCACCCCAGCTGAACACCCACCCCAACTGAACACCTGAACAACTAGCCCAACTGAAAACCCACCCCAACCGAACACCTGAACAACTAGCCCATCTGAACACCCACCCCAGCTGAACACCCACCCCAACTGAACACCCGAACAACTAACCCAACCGAAAAATAGGTCTGTCAACGAATATTCAGTATGCATTCAAATTGTAAAATAGAAAAGACATTTGAATGTGAAAACCACCGTTGAAAGAAAATAACAAAATTCCTAATATTAATTTAGCAGGCGGCTGCTTTTGACCGGTGTCACTGCATCACACTCTGCCAACCCTCTACGGTGTGTCTCATGAGTCATTAATCGGACTGTGCTCTGTAACATGCAAACGGGAATATGAATGGAATATTTTATTTTGCCAACTTATGTAAACACCTTAATCAATATATTGTCTTATTTAGAATAAGGTCAATAGTCAGATTATTGCAGTAAATTGCAGTAAATGAATTGAATTGAATTGAATTCAACCTTTATTGCCCCCGAGGGGAATTTGTTTAGCACACATCAAGCATACATAAAACATTAAAATGTACGCCCATCACCAACACTGCAATGTCACCAACCACCATCATCGTCATCACCATCCTCACCAACATCATCGCATCAACATCATCATCACTGCAACAGGCATCAACAGCTGTTCAATAATTTAATGCTTCTTGGCACAAAGGAAGTGCTGGCTGGTTTTGTCCTTGTTTTGGGCATTCTAAACCTGCGTCCAGAGGGGAGTAGGGGGAACTCTGAGAAGAGTGGATGGGAAGGATCGTCCATGTTCTCCCCATGTTCGTAAGGGATTCCCCCATAATGAACCCAATATGCAAAACATGCAGAAGAACAGATCGCTAACACTGTCCGTCCCTGGCGAAGACGGACAGGAGCACTTGGCCCTTGTGGCGCGTCCCCTGCACGCTGCCTACTGTCTGCTCCCAGCTGCCTCCGGGAAAGGACAACTGAATGGGTTAAAGGAGAATGCTCGTTTTTGACAACCTGGACCTTATTTACTGTGCGCATGCGTGCTGGAGCAAGTGGGGAAGCTATTTCGTTTCTAAAGACGTTTCTAAAGATCATATTACAGAGGCATGTGAAAAACCACAACAGGCCTACGCTCTATGTAAGCACAACTAGCGATTCATAAAGACAGATTGATGAAAACAACCATTTCACGGCAGAAAATAGATTTTTTAGAAGCTGCATTCTCAGTGCCCCGTCCGCCGCCATTACATGGATATACTTGGCTCGCGCTGGATTTTAAATTTCTTCTACAGGCCTCCGAATTACACCAAAGTTATCTCGGTGAGTGAAACGTCTTATAATATGCCGTAAATAAGGTCCAGGTTGTCAAAAACGACACTCCAGCCACGTGTGTGTGTGTGTGTGTGTGTGTGTGTGTGTGTGTGTGTGTGTGTGTGTGTGTGTGTGTGTGTGTTGCCGCCTACACCGTGTGATGTGTGTCTCACTGCATGACTAATAAAGATGTTTATTTTGTTGGTCACATTTCTCGGAATTGAGTTCCTTAATTTTATTTAGGCCTAAACATAACATCCCAAGGAAAAGATAAATGTTTATACCGCAAAATAATTAATATTAGCCCAGGCTTATGTGCTTTTATTTGTTTATTGTAATGTATAGGTATTTAATCTGTTGAATATAAATATACCTATAAAATCATTGTCATTGTTTATTAACATGTATAATGTTATTCATGTACTCCCGTTGAAATAAAAAATACTTGTCTCTTGTATTCGTTTTTAGCTTCTTTTGGACATAATACACAAAAATAGATATTCAAATTGTTCAAACCTATGTGTTTTTAAAGAAGGAATATTCAAATGTAATTTTTGGCCAATTTTAACAGCCCTACTGAACAACCAGCTGGGTGACATGCCAGAAGGCATAGCATTGTTCAATTACCCAATAATTCTCCATTAGTGAATCTCAATCAGTTACCAGAAAATACAACACAGAGCATCCCTCAAACTCTCAAATGAGTCATGACAGCCCCCTTCCCCCAACATAATTTCGAAGTGACGCAATCAATTCAAAATACCGTATTTGGAAACCAAGAAACCCGAGGGTGAAGAGAGGGTGGCAGTATGTTTGCTGACGAGTGCGGCATCGTCCGTTCCTGGTTCGCACCTACAGCCTTATTTCCACGGTCATGCCGAACCGTTCTGAGCACGCAGGGTAACCGTTCCGACGGTGTTTCCACATGGGACCGGTTGGGCCCAAAACCGTTCGCAGAACCGTTCCTATGGCACGGTTGTCTAACCGTACTGAGTGAAGCAGAACCGTTCTTTAGTAGAAATGTGAAGAGACAAAACAAACTACCATGGCAACCGACAATAACAACATTCCGTGGAACGCAACAGCCCGAGAGGTGGAAACAGACACTGTAACCGTTCCCACGGGTCCGGAGCAGCGCTGTTTGAACACGGTATCGGTTCGGCATGACAGTGGAAATAAAGCTTATGTGTTTTTAAAGAAGGAATATTCAAACATCATTTTTAGCCAAGTTTGACAGCCCTACTGAACCGCCAGCGCCTCCCCCAGATCCTGGGTTGTGTGTTAGTGAGAAGTGGGCCACCCTGCTCAGGGGAAGTGTAACACTGTACCAAGTATCTGCTGTGTAATCTAATCTCTCACTCGCTCTCAGTTAATGGTGGTGTTACTCTAGACGCATTGTCAAGTCCAACGGTATCTAATACACCGTCTACGGGAAGGGGGGGGGGGGTAATGTTGCATCATTGTGTATGCAGGTGTGTGTGGGTCTCTGTATTATCTACCCTGCCAAGGTGTATTTGTAGAGAGAGAGTGTGTGTGTGTGTGTGTGTGTGTGTGTGTGTGTGTGTGTGTGTGTGTGTGTGTGTGTGTGTGTGTGTGTGTGTGTGTGTGTGTGTGTGTGTGTGTGTGTGTGTTTGTATCTATGTGTGCGCGTGTGTATACTGTATTAAAACCAACCCAGACTGTGTAGACCTTGGCGCTGAACCGTAGCGTGTGTCTGTGACCGTCCGTCCCACAGTGTGCAAGTTCAAGGCCCACAAGCGATGCGCCGTCCGCGCGACCAACAACTGCAAGTGGACCACGCTGGCGTCCATCGGGAAGGACATCATCGAGGACGAGGATGGGGTGAGTGAGTCCGAGATCCTGAGGGAGAACCACCTCTTAAACTTGATCACCACTGCTGATCCCTTTCCCCATCCCAGCCACTCCAGCCTCTCAGCTTACCTGTGTTTTTAGTCACCAAGTCGTTGGTACGGTTAAGACCCGGTAACAGCCTCTTAACCCTTTGTTCCCTTTGTGAGAGGGGCCCCGTCAGAGGCTCCTCTAAAAGCTGACTGGACCCAAACAAACAGAGACTAACGTAACACCAAACACTCCGGCTTTGTGTCCTACTGTCTCCCAGAACAAAGAAGAGAACAGGACAGGGTAGGGTTAGCAGTAGGGATTTGGGTAGGGTAGGATAGGGCAGGGGTAGGGCAAGATGTCGTTAGGTTACGGTAGGGGTAGGGTAGGACTGTGTGTATTGTGTGACAGGGTTAGGGTAGGACTGTGTGTATTGTGTGACAGGGTTAGGGTAGGACTGTGTGTGTGACTGTGTATTGTGTGACAGGGTTTGGGTAGGACTTTGTGTGTGTACTGTGTGACAGGGTAAGGGTAGGGTAGGACTGTGTGTGTGTAGGCCTACTGGCCCTCATTTACTAAGTGATCGTAGGACAGAACTGGGCGTAAGGTCATTTCCACGCCAAATTCGGCATTTATCAATTTGGATGTGAATGGAGACTGCGATCTCACGTGGAGTCTCAGCTCGTGTACACAAGTTTGAGAATTGTCATGAGACTGATTCTGACTGGCATCTAAGCGTAGGGAAACCCTATTCATTGCAAGTAACGGGGTAAACAGGTGTTTGGTGTAAGAATAATTTTGCTTTCATGTTGAGCCTACTTAGACTATATGCAGCCTTGCAAGTCTTAAAATGAAAGTGAGATTAATGTTACACCAATCAAACAATGCACTAGTGACATAATTAGCAATCAAAATTAACAAATGAAAAGCAATGGGTAGGCTTCAGTCACATATTTAAATAAGAGGCGGTAATGCCGTGCACTAGATGACCCATGACCTACGATGACCTATAGTTCAGCCGAGGAGAGAAGAGTGGGGGAGCGAGGTAGGCTATTGACCTGATGTGCACCATTTTACATTCACACAGGTGTTAGCTCTAATTAGAGATTTTATTGCTTTCTAATTTATTGTCACAATAATACTTTTTTTCTGTATGGATTTTTTTCTGTATGGAAGATTAAATAATGTTTTATTATTATTACTATTATTATGATGATTATTATTATTATTATTATAAATACTCAAATTGACAGCAATGTGCAATGGTTTTTGGATAGGCTACACAATTAAACAAGGAAGCTACCCAGCTTGCATGCTCTCTGTGTGACTTTAAATGTGTGAACTTTCCCTTAAAATAAAATTGTAAAATGCAAGATGGTTTTACGGGATCTTTCCATGGAGAGTGAAGAGTTGTTATTGAACGAGAGTCGGAGAAACCTCTCATTTTGGCCGTATTTCCTATCTCCATGCCGTAAACTACAGGGGCGAGGCCAGAGTATGTAGGGGACTGATATTTAAATGACGATTGTTTTCATGAGGGCCAGTGTGTGACAGGGTAGGGTCATGTGTGTGTACTGTGTGACAGGGTAGGGTCATGTGTGTGTACTGTGTGACAGGGTAGGGTCATGTGTGTGTACTGTGTGACAGGGTAGGGTCATGTGTGTGTACTGTGTGACAGGGTAGGGTAGGACTGTGTGTGTACTAAATGACCTATCCCTGGCAGGATTATTTGATGAATGGTTTTCTTTTAAGCAGAAGTATAGACCTACCCTTCATACACACACACACACACACACCCACACACACACACACACACAGCTCCCAGAAAGTATTGTGTACACATGTTCCTCTTTGGGCGTTGGTGCGGTGGATTCCTCCTGTCTTGTCTTTGGGAGTCAGTGGGTTACTAGGGTCCTTCATTCTGTCTCTCCCATGTAGGTCTCCATGCCACACCAGTGGCTGGAAGGGAACCTGCCTGTTAGCGCTAAATGCACCGTGTGCGACAAGACCTGCGGCAGTGTGCTCCGCTTGCAGGACTGGCGCTGCCTCTGGTGCAAGGCCATGGTGAGTTTCTGTGTGTGTTGTGTGTGTGTGTTTCTGTGTGTGTGTGTGTGTGTGTGTGTGTGTGTGTGTGTGTGTGTGTGTGTGTGTGTGTGTGTGTGTGTGTGTGTGTGTGTGTGTGTGTGTGTGTGTGTGTGTGTGTGTGTGTGTGTTGTGTGTTCAGTCTGAGAGTATGTGAAAGGACTGTGAGGATGAAGGGCGTTTGTTTTGATGCCCAGGTCCACACCACGTGTAAGGAGCAGCTGTCCTCCAAGTGTCCCCTGGGCCAGTGCAAGGTGTCAGTCATCCCCCCCACAGCCCTGAACAGCATTGATTCAGACGGTGAGTGCTGCACGAGGTGTCTTTGTCTGCCTCTGTGTCTGTGTGCCTCTGTGTGCATGCGTTTGTGTGTGTGTTTGTACTGGAGATGTAACAGTATGAAAATATAAAAATTTCACATCATGACTAGTGACCAAAAATATCACGGTTCTTGGTTTTATCGCGGTATAGTTAAAATGTGCTGAAAACGTTCAAAAACTTCTGAAACACACTGAAATCATTTCACCAAGTTTTATATTGAAAACCACAAATACATTTAGCAGCACTATGTACATTTTGTTTGCATAAACATTAAAATAATTGTCTTGGAGACTAACTTGTTGAGACTGTTGCTAACTTTGGTTGATGCTGGACAGTATTTACAGTGAGTTTTTCAAAGTGCGGGAATCAAACACGGTTTTAATGATAATTTTATTGCGATTAATTGAATTGAATGTAATCGTAGTTCATCACTATACCGGTTATCGTTACATCCCTAGTGTGTGCTCCCATGAGAGGAGGAAGAGGCTGTGGTGTGTGAGTGTGTGTGTGTGTGTCCAGCGATGTGGTCGTCAACCCCAGTGTTGCCCCCCCCCCCCGCCCCCCCGCAGGGTTCTGGAAGGCCAGTTGCCCCCCCTCCTGCACCAGCCCCCTCCTGGTGTTCGTCAATTCCAAGAGCGGCGACAACCAGGGCGTCAAGTTCCTGCGCCGCTTCAAACAGCTGCTCAACCCCGCCCAGGTGTTCGACCTCATGAATGGGGGGCCACACCTTGGGTGAGTCTGCTGTGTGTGTGTGTGTGTGTGTGTGTGTTTGTATGTATGTGTATGTGTGTGTGTGTGTGTGTGTGTTTGTGTGTGTGTGTGTATATATATATATATGAGTGTGTGTGTGAGTGTGTGTGTGTGTAGGTGTGTGTGCGTGCGTGTGTGTGTGCGTGCATGTATGTGTGTGTGTGTGTGTGGGAGTGTATATGTGTGTGTGTGTGTGTGTGTGTGTGTATATATATATGTGTGTGTGTGTTACTGAACCTCTCCTCCCGTCTGGGGCAGCCTGCGTCTCTTCCAGAAGTTTGACACATTCCGTATCCTGGTGTGCGGCGGCGACGGCAGCGTGGGCTGGGTCCTCTCTGAGATCGACACGCTGACTCTGCACAAACAGGCAGGTTCACCCTCCACTCCACTCCCACGGCCATCAGACTCACTAACAAGGCTCATATCTCCCCATAACGCCCCCCCACACACACACTGACTCTATAGCCTTTACACCACTTGCATACAACTTCTGATTGTACCACATACAGTATCTCAACAGCACATACATTGCACACATTGTACACTATATGGACAAAAGTATTGGGACACCTACACATTACACCTACAGGAGCTTTTATGACATCCCATTCTAAATTCATAGGCATTTATATGGAGTTGGCCCCCCCTTTTGTACTCTGGGAATTTTTGCCCATTCATCCAGAAGAGCATTTGTGAGGTCAGACACTGATGTTGGACGAGAGGGCTTAGCTACAATCTCTGTTCTACTGTAGTTCTACTGTAGTTCAACCCAACGGTGTTCAGTGGTGTTGAGGTCAGGGCTCTGTGCGGGCCACTCAAGTTCTTCCACACCAACCTCACTCAACCATGCCTTTATGGACCGTGCTTGCACAGTCGTGCTGGAACAGAAAAGGGCCTTCCCCAAACTATTCCCATTACGTTGGAAGCATAGAATTGTCCAAAATATGAATTCCTCAGCTTACCAAGACATTTAAAACATCATTCATCTATCACGCCACACTCTGCACTAGGGATGAGACGGTATGGATTTTTGCAGCACGGTATCTAGTTACACGGTACGGTTTACGGTATTTCATGGTATACGGCATTTCACCTCTCCAACACACATTAAAAAAAACAAGTATTTTACTTTGAAGGAACTACAGTGCAACACATGATGGAAAATACACACCATTGTAATTAAGATCAGTTTATTAATAGCAAGCTTATGTTAAATTACAAAATTAACTGTTGCAACTTGAAATGTGAAGTTTCAGCAGCGCATCATTGTGTAATACCGTAAACGTAATATCGTAAACACAGGGAATGTCACGGTTCTAATACCGTGGACATTTTATACCGCGGTTCACGGTTTTACGGTATACCATCTCATCCCTACTCTGCACACCGACCGTACATACATACTCTCACCACACTCCATTCTGTATATATATTGACTAATTTGCATTGTGCCTTTATCGGTTATATTGTATTTTGTATTTTTACTGTATTTTGTATTTGCACTGTTCTTTGCCCTGTCCTGTCCTGCACCCTGTCCTATGTCGTGTTCATCAGCGTATGCCTCAACCCTAGTTAAATTCCTAGTATGTGTAAACCATGTATATGGCGAATAAACTGATCTTGAATCTCTGTTAGAACCACTCTGCCCTCTGCTGGAAGTCAGCTTCTCTCAAGAGGAATCTTGGCTCCTGGGTTCTTTGTTAGAATAGAATACATAGTTTTTTCACCATATATAACCAGTACAGGAACAGGTACATTAGAATTCTTGTGCTTACAATATCTTATCAGCACTAATCAATTCCTCATTCCAGTTCCTAGGTACACAGCTAGATATGATAAGTTTCCCAAACTGGCAATTAACTAACAATCTGTTGGTTAGGAGGTTATTAGTATCATCCTCATCTACTTATTCCATCCAATCACAGATGACTGTGACCGTAATATAGGCGATGCAATTATTAGATTTCAAGTATACAGTTGTATGAGTCAATTGTTATCGTCTATTTTATAGGCAAGAGACAATTGTTATTGTATTGTATAGGCAAGGTGTTCAGTTGTTCAAGTGTCGTCAGGTGTTGGTTCAAATGATCAAGTATACAGTTGTACAGACTCAGTTGTTGTTGTCTATTGTAGACAAGGTAGCCTCGCGAGACCATCCAGCGCAGAGTGTAGGTCAGTGAGATGGTAGAGTGTAGGGCCAGTGAGATGGTAGAGTGTAGGGTCAGTGAGATGGTAGAGTGTAGGTCAGTGAGATGGCAGAGTGTAGGTCAGTGAGAGGGCAGAGTGTAGGTCAGTGAGATGGTAGAGTGTAGGTCAGTGAGAGGTCAGAGTGTAGGTCAGTGAGAGGTCAGTGTAGGGTCAGTGAGATGGCAGAGTGTAGGGCCAGTGAGATGGTAGAGTGTAGGGTCAGTGAGATGGTAGAGTGTAGGTCAGTGAGAGGGCAGAGTGTAGGTCAGTGAGAGGGCAGAGTGTAGGGTCAGTGAGATGGTAGAGTGTAGGGCCAGTGAGATGGTAGAGTGTAGGTCAGTGAGATGGTAGAGTGTAGGGTCAGTGAGATGGTAGAGTGTAGGGTCAGTGAGATGGTAGAGTGTAGGGTCAGTGAGATGGCAGAGTGTAGGTCAGTGAGATGGTAGAGTGTAGGGTCAGTGAGATGGCAGAGTGTAGGTCAGTGAGATGGTAGAGTGTAGGGTCAGTGAGATGGTAGAGTGTAGGGCCAGTGAGATGGCAGAGTGTAGGGTCAGTGAGATGGCAGAGTGTAGGTCAGTGAGATGGCAGAGTGTAGGTCAGTGAGATGGTAGAGTGTAGGGTCAGTGAGATGGTAGAGTGTAGGTCAGTGAGATGGCAGAGTGTAGGTCAGTGAGATGGTAGAGTGTAGGGCCAGTGAGATGGTAGAGTGTAGGTCAGTGAGAGGGCAGAGTGTAGGTCAGTGAGATGGTAGAGTGTAGGGTCAGTGAGATGGCAGAGTGTAGGTCAGTGAGAGGTCAGAGTGTAGGTCAGTGAGATGGTAGAGTGTAGGTCAGTGAGAGGTCAGAGTGTAGGCCAGTGAGATGGTAGAGTGTAGGGTCAGTGAGATGGTAGAGTGTAGGTCAGTGAGAGGGCAGAGTGTAGGTCAGTGAGAGGTCAGAGTGTAGGCCAGTGAGATGGTAGAGTGTAGGGTCAGTGAGATGGTAGAGTGTAGGTCAGTGAGATGGCAGAGTGTAGGGCCAGTGAGATGGCATCACCCACGGACATGTTGGTTCTGTAAGAGAACCGGTGTGGGTCTAGTTAGTCTGGTATGATGGTGTCAATGTGTTTCATCGCTAGTTTCTCCAGGTACTTCATGACCACTGGAGTGAGTGCCACTGCCCGGTAGTCATTCAGGCAGGTTACCCTGGTGTGTGTGTGCCGGCATGTGTGTCTGTGTGTGTGTGTGTGTGTGTGTGTGTGTGTGTGTGTGTGTGTGTGTGTGTGTTAACTGTATTTGTGTGTTGTGTTGCAGTGCCAGCTGGGCGTGCTGCCCCTGGGCACGGGGAACGACCTGGCGCGGGTGCTGGGCTGGGGCTCGGCCTGCGACGACGACGCCCAGCTCCCTCAGATCCTGGAGAAGCTGGAGAGAGCGAGCACCAAGATGCTGGACCGGTGAGAGAGGGAGAGAGAGAGAGAGAGGGAGACTAACCAAACCCTAACCACTAACCGCTAACGTAATACTGGAGAAGCTGGAGAGAGCGAGCACCAAGATGCTGGACCGCTCAGAGAGAGAGAGCCTGAGAGACACAGCACAGTATGGCAGCGTTGTACATGCAGATCGACAAGGGCCGCATTTCCCGATAAAGAACCTTCTTAAGGAACCCTTCTTAAGCAACCCTTTGTATGGGAGTTAAGAAGTACTTTGGAGTTAAGTGCTTCTTAACTCGTTCGGGAAACCCGGCCAAGGCCGTCTGACGCCAGTGGTAATCGCAGTTTTTTTCTCCTCATCCCGTAGGTGGAGTATTATGGTATATGAGACCAAGTTCCCACGGCAACATTCCACCTCCACAGTGACTGAGGACTGCAGTGATGACTCTGAGGTACAGGCGATGT